>NC_059139.1:10272196-10575227 GCF_020740605.2 Lemur catta | reverse complement strand
GTATGCCTGGAATTAAATATGAGATTGTTTCTCAGGTTAGTGGGCAGAACGGTCTGCTTGAAAACTGTGGCTTATCTAAACATCTATGCCCCTTTAAGAAACCTAACTGCAAGGCAGGACTGAGTCAGTTTCCCAGTCTTAGGCTGTGGCTGTGTTTCTCTTGTGTCTCTCAAAAATCCAAAGAAGTCAACGAACAAACAGAACTATAAATATTATATTGAAAACTGTAGGCTAACAGGAAAATGCTTTGTAATATGATCATATTTCCCTATTGGATAATGCAAGCTTTCCCCTCATTTTCTTAGTCTATTTTGCACTACTAAGATACACTACCCAAAACGAGGCAACTTATTAATATAAAGAGAGCTTTATCTCTCACAGTTCTTGAGGTTGGGAAGTCCAATACCAAGGTGCTGGCATCTGGCAAGCGCCTTCTTAAGTCTATGCCATGATACTGAAGCTTATTGCTTAGGAACTTACTTATTATTAAAATAATAATGATGATGATAACAGCAACTAATGCTTATAGAGTGTATATTACGTGTCTGGCACTAATTTATGCAGTTTGCATATGTTAACTGTATGGATCTAGTCTCACCCCTTAACAGTAAGTGGACAAACCCATACCTGTAGGCTCATGCATGAACCATCTTAAGCTACCAAAATAGAAAACAAGATGGAAGCTCAAGGTCAAAGCCTTATTTAACAATAAATTACTACACTTTCCTGACATTTTCTCTGTGCATACACCCACCAGGAATCTAGTTTGAAGGTGGGAATCTGGCCATATGTGTTTCAACAGACACTGTGATCATTTCATAGGATGTGTATATTCTGAGCTGCATCCTTTTGTGCCCCATCTTTTGGGGTAATCTCCAGGGGTCTGGTAGGGAGTACAGACATTTAATTTAGGTAAAAGTTAACATTCCTAAACACTCTTCCTACTGATCAGCTCTGTGTTCATGTAGAATAAAGACACAGGTCACCCAGGATAGCTATGGTGGTGACAGGAAATTCCATCATTTCTTATCCTATAAAAAGAATAATATCCATTTTCTTCACAGAGTGCCTTAATGTCTTACACTTACCTTTGTTTAAGGTTTGCTCATCTTACATTCAGCCTGAGAAAACACTGCTACTACACAGGATATATTTCTAAAATTTGGAAATAAACTTTTGTGAGCATCTATTAAGAGGCTGAGATATACAACAGAAGTATATCTCTTTATCCAAGAAATGACTGTTATCTCAAGAGATTGCATGGTGCCAAAACACCTCATTAAGCCAATAAAAACTCTCAAGCTACCCCACTCTCAATCTTTTCTTTGGCAAATTTTCCCAAAGCCCTCTGGAGAGGGGAGCAAGCATACCCCTTAGCAAAGATGACCCGTGTGCTCTGGAGGAAGGGATGAAGGTGGGTACAGGTGTGGGGTGGGGATGTCTTGAAGGGGCTCTGTCTTCTCTCATCTGTTCTGGGTTGGAAGTGAGCTCTTGTCCTGCAACACCACATCTGGGAGGTGTGGGCACAGCACAGCTATGCTGAGACAGCAGGCAGAGATTAGAGGCTGTGTCTTTTCAATATACCTGCTCTGGGGGTTAGGGTGGGGTCAGGGGACCTGCACTTTCCACTGGCGGTCAGCTGCCACTAGAAGCACCAGAATCCAAATTTCCAGAGGGGGAACTAGAAACTTCACAGCTGGACACAGTTGCACAGCCTCCCTCCCATTCTGTGAGCCTCAGTGAAAACTACCAACTGCTTGGTTTAGCTTCTCCATAGCTTATCCTGCACAGCCAAAGATCAAGGGGTTCAACTCAGAGATCCAGCCTCAAAGCATACATGTCACTTCTTTAAGAATAAAAGTTTATTTTGTTGCAATTATTTCAATTTTTTTTGAACATACTATACCTTTACTATCTGATTTTTAAAAACATTGCAGTGGGCCGGGCGCGGTGGCTCACGCCTGTAATCCTAGCCCTCTGGGAGGCCGAGGGGAGTGGATAGCTCGAGGTCAGGAGTTCAAGACCAGCCTGAGCAAGACCCTGTCTCTACTAAAAAATAGAAATAAATTATCTGGACAACTAAAAGTATATATAGAAAAAATGAGCCGGGCATGGTGGCGCATGCCTGTAGTCCCAGCTACTCGGGAGGCTGAGGCAGGAGGATCGCTTAAGCCCAGGAGTTTGAGGTTGCTGTGAACTAGGCCATGGCACTCACTCTAGCCCGGGCAACAAACTGAGACTCTGTCTCAAAAAAAAAAAAAAAAAAAAAAATTGCAGTGAAAAATAATCTTATGTGATTACTTGTGACCATAATTATGAATGGTGGCCATATATAGTATGTGTCACACAGCATTGTGGAAGCAAAATCAGGAGGTAGAGTACACTCTCCAGAGGCAGTCCTGGGTTCAAATCCAGACTCTTCCACACATTGTGTCTTCATCCAAAAAATGCAGTTAATAATTCCTTGCTATGCAAAAAGATAATATACAAAAAGTGTGTATTATGGTGTCTGCCACATATAAGGCACTCCATGAATGTTGGCTTCTCTCTTTCAACTTCCTTCCATTCTTCTTGACCTATCTTCCCTGCAATTTCCTCCAAACTTAATAGAGGTATAGGGCTGTTCCTTAAGTTTCTCATGACAATGGTGGTAAGTAACTGATGTCTAATATTCCGATATTCTCCAGGTGGGGGAGTCCATGTAGAGGGAAGTCCTTTCTTGTCCCCTACCCTAATGAAAATATAAACAAAACAATGACTCAGGCTCTCATGAAGGAGGATTTTCTGCCCCCAGATCTACCCATGTGTCAATCTAAAGGTTGGCTGAACTCTCACACCCAATCCATGGATGTAGGAATTCAGGATTTTGTTAGCAGCCCGGCCCTGAGGAAAGGAAGGAAGCATATTTTCAAAGCTATACATAGTTCATCTACATATACACAAAAATAAAGATGAGAAAAACAAAAGCTAACATATAAAGTCCCTGTTGCAAGCACGATACAAATATTAGCTCACTTAACTCCCACAATAACCCTATGAAGTAGATGTTATAGATAAGAAAACTGAGGTCCTGAGAGATTAAGTCCAAGGTCACACACTAGCAAGGGGCAGGGGCAGGATTTGAATCCAGGCTGCCTGGTTCTGGAGTCCATGCTTTTAATTTCTACGTTGTATGTCATAACTTAATAGATATGCATCATAACCTTACATATGGGTCATCGAGTAAAATTTGGAAAATACTTTAAATTTAACTGGTAATGACTTTGTCAACATGCAACATTCATGTCTTAATGTAAGAGGCAGTTGAGGAAAAACACAAGGCAATGTTGGGGACAATAGAATACATTCTGGCATTGCAAACAAGCAAAGGGCCATACTCAAGGGAGAAAAACATTATTTCAAACTAAAAGACTATCATTTAGGGGATTCTCTGAGAAAAGTACAACCCTCTTTATCCTCCCCTGTAGGTGCCACCCGTCCTTGGGCAGCTCCTATAGGGTAAGGGCGTCTCCTCTCCCACCCCTTTGGCAGCCAGGTCAAGCCACACATGGGGAGACCCATGAGCAACACATATCAGAAGGAGGCCATCCTTATGTACGTGTCAGCTGTGACTCTCTCTACACTTACCTCCTATAAAGAGATGTCCTGGATGGAGGAGAAAGATGGGTAACTAAAAGACAGAGCAGTGATATTCAGCTAAGAATTTTGCCTCAGCTATGTAGACTCCTTAAAGCCAAAGTCAGATGAACTGGCTCAGCCTGCCCTGGACTCAGGCACCTGGGGGTTCTGCTTCAGTGTGTCTGGGTTGGGACCCAGTGTCTGTATGATGAAAAGGATTCTCCATTGATTTTTCTGCCTGTGATGTGTAGATGCATCCAAAAGACTATTGTCTGCTTGCGTTTCACATCCAGTCACAGACTCCCATATGAAACTCTGGGAGGTCTGGTGCTTGTTTTAGTACATTAAAAATACCATTGTGTTCATAAGGGTGTAGTGGTTAATCTTGCATGTCAACTTGACTGGACCACAGGATGCCCAGAGAGCTGGTTAAACACCATGGCCGGGCGTGTCTGTGAGGGTGACTCTGGAAGAGGTGGGCATTTGAACTGGTGAACTGAGGAAAGCAGATGCCCTCTCCAGCGTGGGTGGGCACCGCCCCGGGGCTGAGGGTCTGGATGGAACACAGGCGGAGGAAGGCTGGATTTGCTCTCTACCCGACGACATGTGCCGGGACATCAGTCTTATGCGCTCAGCCCTCCTGGTTCTCCAGCCTCTCAGACCTTAACTGGAATAAACACCATCAGCTCTCTGAGTCTCAGGACTTCAAACCAGAGCTCCGCTGTCCTGGATCTCCAGCTTGCAGATGGCAGCTCATGGGACTTCTCAGCTTCCATAATCATGTGAGCCAATTCCTTAGTAAATCTCATTTATATATCTCTCTCCTATTGGTTTTGTTTCTCTGGAGAATCCTGACTAATGTATACACAAAGCAATGCTTCCATTAAGTGAACATTTTGCCTAATCTGTTCTTATACAATAAAGATACGCTATGCAGCTGACCAGCTCCCTAAACGGTCTTGCAAACCATGCCATTTCTCCTCTTCCCCCATCTGAGCTCGAGCTCTGCTCATTTCCCCTGATTTCTGACTTTTCTTGCTGAATGCAGAACCTCTCCGGGCCCCGCCCGGGGCAGAGGGGCTGTGGCGATAAGAGGCAGAGCAGCAGAAGAGCATTAGCGTTAACTGGTCAGCCCTGACGTCATGTTCCAAATATCTGACTCTGGGGATAAGTGTAATTGAAAACATGCTTCCATTCTCCAAACACCATGTATAGCACTAATTGGCTCTTACTCTGTAAAATTTTTCTCCAAGTGCAATTGTCAGTGTACCAAGGTTTTTCCAAATATAAGGTTTTACTTTATCCTGTCCATATGCAAGGGCAGCATTCAGTCACTAGGTGATTAACCCACTTAGTCCCATTTTCTGCTTCCCAAATGTCCTTAATCTCTATTCACTATTTCATACTCATACATGAGCATGAGTGTGCACGTGTGTGTGTGTCTGCGTACATGTGCGCGAATGTGTTGATCACGGCTGTATTAGCTTAAGTGTTTCAACTTAGTCACAGAATGAAGACTGGAATGCTGGTGGAATTCTTTATTACTGTTCAAAATAATATATCATGTCACCACACGGCCATTTTGAATTTCACAGAGAGTCTTAGACTTGGAAGAAATACGAGAGATCATCTAGTTCAAAATCTTACACTATTTTTCATGTGACAAAATGAAAAGCAATTTCTAAAACTCCCAAATCTTAAGCCCATGATATATTCTTTTGAAAAGAGCCTGCACTTTTTGCTCATGCTTTCTTTAGATCTATATCCGTTTTATTAAGCTTTTAAAAATCTTACCTGCATAGATTACACTTTGCGTGTCCTTATTTCCTCTGCTTTGGCTGTTGCTATATCTGACTACTGCTCCAGTTTTAAAGGCATCATTTTTCTTGTAGACTTTTATTTTGTTCTACATTGTCTATGTTCACTTTCCCTTTCAAAAAATACAGTATACCCTAATGGATCTGAATTAGGAGAAAAAGAGAACCATGGATCTGGCTACCCTCCCGCCAACCTCACTCCCTGATCGAATGATGAATACTTCCATGACCTTTGGAGACTTATTGTGAGATAATTAAAATGTAATTTTACCAGGGGATCCAATAATGATGACATTCAGCTTCAGACTCTTCACTTTCCCCAAAGGGCCTCAAAGGAAAAAAGTCTTGGGACAGTGGGTTACAAATGGAAGGTAACATTAGAGTGTAGTTGGCTTGGACTTTGTCACCAGACGCCAATGAGAAATGCTTAGAATGAAGTTGAGCCAGATGGAGAGCTTCTAAGAGGCCTTTTTATCTTTGAAGCCCAAACCCAAATCTGTGACTTCATCACTGAGTAAGATCAGGACTGCCCAATGTGCATGAACCAGGGCCAGGAGTGTAGGACTTGAGGCAGACACTGCATTCCAGGCCCATCTTACCTGGGTAGGTAGGAGGGCGGATGCCCACACATTTAAATTTAGCTCTGAAAAAGTCTAATTCTAGAAACAAAAGGAGAGTTCATGAATGTCCTGGAAACTGATCATACTGGTTGATACTCTCTTCAGGTTTAGGAAAAAAATATTTAATTCTGGTGGCTAGAGTAACATATGGGAGGCAGGTCTGTGGAAGCAGTGGAGAAAGGAAGGTTTATATCAACATTTTAAGCTTCTTTGAGGTCCTAATACTAAAATGACAAAAATTTTTATGGTTTTAGCAGTAGTAAACGTTAGAGAGTATCCTATCCAAACAGTCACTGGACTGATGGTATCAGCTCTAACTATAAAAAAATATATTTTTTATTTTTTTTACTTTACTTATTCCTTAATTTAAAAAGGGATTTTTTTTCCAAATTACAAAAACAATACAAGCCTATATCACCAAATAAAAAGATATATATAAAGGAAAAGAAAATTATTCCCTGTCCACCCTCCCCTACAAATATTAATAGCATTCAATTCCATTTTTCTTGTGCAAATACATCACATATGTAGAGATTTTATTGATTGTTTGATTTATACTAAAGTAGAATCATGTGATATGCAAACTTTGCAATTCATCATCTAGCAATATCTTGTTATTTAGCAATATTACATGGTCGTTTTTACAAGTGGGTAGTTTTAGCTCTAACCTTACCTTTTTTTCTTCTAATATCTCTTTGCATACGTGTATATACATGTAAATAAATTATCTAAATGAGATTATATTGTATATGCTATTTTCCTCTTTTTTTCTTACCTCCCCGCTGCCTTTCCCTCATACACTCTACCTGCAACACCCCCACTGCCTGCCCAACCACTGGGCTGTCACCCTGATGTGCATCTTTCTGTACATTTTCCATATTTATAAAATCATATCATAAAATATGCTTAATAAATATATGTATAAGTGCATGTTTTTATTCAATATTTAAGCAATTTTGGTGTCAGTAAGGAACAAATTCATTTTTAAGGCAACTTTACGATGGTGGAATAACTTGGTGAATTATAAAGAGGAATTCTGTATGTTCATAAAATCCATATTTCTCTAGGATTAAAAGTTTTAATACAAGATTGCTAAGGACTTTGCATATTTAAGATGAATCAGGAAGAACTCTATCCTGACGTAGGAAGACTTAACGTCTTTCATGAGTTACCAGGAAAGAGAAGCAGCCATGACATCAGTTAATAGAGCAGGTCATTTGCAGACTTCTGATATGTGGGAGAAAGGCTTCCCTTCCTTGTCAGCAGAATGGCTCCAATTCGGGAATTTTCTGATAGAGAGGGAAACATGAAAATAAGTCAATGTGTGCTGAGTGTCCACTATGCATCAGGAAATTTGCCATATTTTATTTTATTTAACTCTTGCATCAAAAACCCTGTGATGTAAACATTTGCATCTTCAATTTACAGACAAGGAAACTGGGGATAAAAAAGTTTCAGTAACCTTGTCCAAGACAACATAGCTATTAAGTGATGGAAATGACATTTCAATTGGGTCTGCCTGGCTCCAAATACCATGCAATGTCTGGTACACCAAGGATATGATCTCTACTGAATAAAAAAATTGTCTCTTCCGGCAATACTCACATCAATGCCTGCATAGGGATGTGCAAACCTTGGCATGAATGCCAGTGAAGGTCCCCTGAGGTAATTGTCTAACTGCAGAAGCTCTTTTTCCTTCATGTCTCTTCCTTTTCTATCTTTCTTTCCTTTTTTCTGTATTGAAGACTACCAGTGACATCCATCGGGATGTCAAGCTCAGCACACAGTAAAATAGTAACACAGACAAAACTTGTCTTCCTTCAGGAATGTTCTTTGTTCTCCACCCCATAATTACTTGCCACATCTTGTCCACAGGTATCTGGCTGGACAAATAATCTACATTATTGGGTTAAATAAAAACATGAGAGGAGTTCCTTCTCCATTCTGGGACTCATTTTATGATTATTTTCCCTAGAATTTAAAGGAACAGTGCTGGTGGTGGTGATTTCTAGCCTGATGGGATAAAAAGGCAATAGAAGGGGAAATATTTGGGGAGGAAGACTTCAGGGAAACCCACTCCTGGGTTCCACCAGGCTGCCAAATTACCATTGTGAGTAAGGACCACTTTAGGCACTGCTTAGCCTCAATTCTGACAACGAGGGCAAAAACAAGAAGATTCTTGAAGCTGCTCTTCAGACATTGTTGGTGGAGCAGAGACTGCCAGCTGGTCATCAAAGCACACAGCACAATTCACCAGTCCCCTTGTGGTTAGGTATATCCACATGTGGAACTTTTGAGCTGATGATATTTAGATAAAATTTCGGATTCTGGTTAGTCTGGCTAAAGGTGTGTTTATTTTGTGTATTTTTTCAAAAAACCAACTTTCCATTTCATTGATCTTTTGTATTTTTTTGTATCAATTTCATTTATTTCTGGTTAGTCTGAGAGAGAAGGCCCAAATAAATAAAATCAGAGATGAAAAAGGAGACATTACAATTGATACTGCAGAAATCCAAAGGATTATTAGAGACTACTATTAGCAACTATATGCCAATAAATTGGAAAACTTAGAAGAAATGGATAAATTCCTAGATACATAAAACCTACTAAGATCGAACCAGGAAGAAATCCAAAACCTAAATAAAGCAATAACAAGTAATGAGAGAGAAGCAGTAATAAAAAGTCTCCCATCAAAGAAAAGCCCAGGATCCGATGGCTTCACTGCTGAATTCTACCAAGCATTCAAAGAAGAACTAACGCCAATCGTACTTAAACTATTCCAAAAAATCAAGGAGGATGGGATACACCCGAACTCAATTCTTTGAGGCCTGTATCACCCTGATACCAAAACCAAACAAAGACGCAACAAATAAAGGAAACTGTGGGCCAATATCTCTGGTGAACATAGATGCAAAAAGCCTCAACAAAATACCAGCAAACCAAATTCAACAACACATTAAAAACATAATTCATCATGATCAAGTGGGATTCATCCCAGGGATACAAGGGTGTTTCAACATATGCAAATCAATCAATGTGATACATCATATCAACAGAACAAAGGACAAAAACCATATGATCATTTCAATTGATGCTGAAAAAGCATTCAATAAAATTCAACACCTCTTTATGATAAAAAAAAAAACTCTGAAAAAACTGGATATAGAAGAAACTTACCTCAACGCTATAAAAACTGTATATGATAGACCACAGCTAATGTCATACTGAGTAGTGAAAAACTGAAAGCCTTTCCTCTAATCTGGAACAAGACAAGGATGTCTACTGTCAACACTGCTATTCAACATAGTACTGGAAGTTCTAGCTGGAGCATTCAGACAAGAGAAGGAAATAAAGGGCACCCAAATTGCAAAGGAAGAAGTCAAATTATCCTTTTGCAGACAATATGATCTTATATCTAGAGAAACCTAAAGTCTTCACCCCAAAACTATTAGAACTGATAAACAAATTCAGTAGAGTTACAGGATACAAAATCAACATACAAAAATCAGTAGCAGTTCTATAATATATGCCAACAGTAAACAATCTGAAAAAGAAACCAAAAAATGATCCCATTTATAATAGCTACAAATAAAATAAAATACCTAGGAGTAAACTTAACCAAAGGAATGAAAGATATCTATAATGAAAACTACAAAATACTGATGAAAGAAGTTGAAGAGGACACAAAAATGGAAAGAGATTTCAATGCTCATGGATTAGAAGAATCAATATTGTTAAAATGTCCATGCTACCCAAGAGAGAGGTGGGTGGAGATATGCCAGACAGGAAGAAAGTGCCGTGATCATCAAAGCAAGATGGGCTTTGGCGATGGAAGAAGAGGGCATGTATATGCTACTCACAGCCTCCAAAAGAGATAGACTACCAAAAAATCACCAAAGTGATTTTTTAAAATAAAAGGACAGTAATTGATAAGCCATTGTTTTGAGAATTATTATGTGTAATGATATATTTATATGTATTATTTTAGAGAAACTTTGGTGGGTTCAAGAGGACTCAACTTGTCTTTCTGGTTTATTTCTGGCATTTATAAATATAACAAAGGAAAAGTTACTGGAAAAAAAAAAAAGAAAGAAAGAGCAAGACCAGCCTCCCTGGGCATTTCACTTCCCCACCACCACCTGAGGCGAAAGGGAGGGAGCAGCCAGTCCCGTCCAGCCTCAGCTCCGCGGCTGAGGGGCTTTTCTGGGCCAGGAGACAGCTGTCTGTGATGTCCACTGTGCGAAGCGGGCAGCTTCAGCTCGTGCTGATTCACTCATCCTCCGGCCTCTTCTTTCCTCAGGGTGTTCCGGAGGTGCACAGAGCCCTGGAGCAGATTGCTCACTGATGTGAGAAAGCCAGTGTAGGAACCCAAGGCCGTAAAGGCTGGTTGTGATGTGATGGCACTTGGCTGGTTCCAGGAGCCAGCTGAGATGCTCTGTCATGCCAGGCAGAGCAGCATCCGAGAGCAGCTGGCCTTGCTTTCCCTATGAGAGCTGAACCGCATCCACAGTCTTGTTGCGAGTGCCTGTTTGGACACAGCAGTCGCAGCCCACGCGAATCTCGGCCGCTGCCAAGCCTGCTTTACGCTTCCCAGCCAGAGACCAGGAGCAGCCACAGCACCGGGTGTTCTTTCGGCCAGGGAGCCCGTGCTCTGCCTTAACAAATCAATGCTTTCGATTTTCATAGCATCCCCACTGTGCAATCTTGTCCGTTCAGTCCATAACCAGGGTAGTTTGATTTCTATCGAGCAGACCTGCGGCTATTTTCCCTTTTGTCTTTGAGAATAGTTGCTGAACTTTCACTGAGACTGCAACAGGATTTTTTCTTCTGTTAAAGAAAAATATTGTATTAATCATTATTTGCTCAGGGTTAGCATTTTGGCTGGATGAGGCAACATGAAGGTGGGCTGGAAGATTTAAGTTTTTTTTTTTTTTAACAGTTTATGTAAAAATACTTTGTAATTGTCAGACTGTTTTGCAAATAGTTATTGTTATTTCTGTTGCTTTCATCACAGCTGTTTATCACTCCCCCACAGAGGAAGGAAGCTGCAATTACTGAAATGGGAAATGATTGGAACTCTTGCATGCCAACCTTGACTGGCCAATGCCAAAGGAAAAGAAACATTCTTTATGTGTTCAAAAAGGTGGGAGGCCAGCTTTTTAAGTGCGAGATGTCAGTGTAGATTGCATAGCTTAAAGGGATTGCTTCCAGCGTCTGAAGGAGGAGAAGATGATTAAAAGTTAGAGCACTTGTTCTGGGTACAGGATAACATCAGCAATGAACATACTCAAGGAAGGCTTTTTATAATTACTATGTATATGCATTGGAGTGAGATAGATACAACATATCCCATTATAAAATGCTAGTTGTCACTGCTGTGGATACCTCTGCTTGTTTGTCTGGGTGACAGTGAGCAAATAAAAGAGCTCAAGATGCTCAGCGATGCTAATAGTAGATGAAATCTTGGCTTTGCAAGATGTTAAATAAGCATTCTCTTTTTTTGTAGATGAGATCTTTTATTTCTCTGGGGACCCTTTGTGATATTGATTACAGAATAATTCTCAAGAGGAACAAGGCCATGCCAGTCAGAACTCATCACTCACTTAAGAATTATGTGCAATCATTTTATATGATCAGATATTAAATTTGGCTAGAAAAGTTCAAGCTAAATACTTCCATTGCCTGGCACTGCAGCATCCGTGCCAGTGTTTTCCAGGGAAGAGGTATGTGTATGTTGCCCCCCTGGACACCAGTCTGAGGGAGGACTTTGCTTTGGCCTTACCTTGTTAACTTGAACTGAGAGCTAACCTTGCCTCTCCAAAGAGCTAGTGCCAGGCTGGGTCAAAACTGCACAGTACATGCTGCTGGAGACCAGTGATCTCTGCTGTGATCTACTCCCCCATCCACTCCCCCAAGACCTTCATCTGAGTCTGTAAAAACTTCGAATGGCTTCCACTCAAATTTTTTGACATTGGAGTGGGGAAGAATTTTAGCAAGTATCTGAATGCTTCTTTTAAAAATAAAAATGGCTGGATAGTAAACATTTTAGGCTCTGCAGGCCATCTGTCTGCAACAACGTGTTGACCACAACGCACCATGAGGTATACACCTAGTGCTGAGGTTGAAGGAGAAACAAAAGGGAAGGAGCTGGAGTCTCTAACAGCCTGGAGCACACACCGGCCACCCTGCACCGCCTTATTTTATGGGAGAAGGAAATACTCTCCTAGCTTATATAAGCCAGGGACATATTGGGTTTTCATCACTCTCTGCCTAATCTGTTTCTCATTAATACAGGCACCTAAATTGTTACTTACTATACTTTGAGTAAAACTGATCCTATTCTACCTTATGGTTTATGCCTTCACTCCAGTTGGAGAGGAAAGGCAGAGATAGTACAGCATTTCCCAGCAAAAGGTAGAAAATCAGGCTGGAAATGACATTAGCATAGTAGGAGGAAGGTTGGTGCCCCACTTAAATCACATAGGGCTAGAGGTTATGTGGCCCCAACACCAGCTGTGCCACAGGCCACATCGAGTCCCCAGTGGGCCACATAAGAGTCAGGGGTCTCAGTTGCAAGAAACTAAAAAAAAAAAAAACCTGAAACATGACAAGAAAACTAAACCTTTGGCTGACTTAAGCAGATCGTTAACTTATTGAGAAGACAAGAGGTAACTCTAAGAACAACCAGAAAGTCCACAGGACAAGGCTCAGAAAATGCTCAGGAACATAAGGCACTGAAAGCAGCTAGGATGATGGCCACATCATGTGACAAAACCAGCCAGGAGGACACCACTGCTGCCTCCAGAACAGAACAGGAGTACCAGCATTGCAGCACCAAGCATGGAGTGCCTGGAAACAGGGCGGACACCACCCACCATCCGAAGGGAATCTCCCTGCTTCTTTATGCCTTGGGCTTCCAAGGCAGAATTCGGGATGAGTGCCTTTGATTAGTGCAGCCGTGGTCATGTGCCCATGCCTTCCCTGCAAGAAAGGCTGAGGATGTGAAAGTTTGAGGTTTTCAGTATCCAGGAGATGCTGGAAATCAAGGCTTTGTCTCCCACTGAGACTCATGAACTAAGGAATCCCCCATTTGCAGGGGGTTTCAGATACCCAACACTGGGGTAGGGGGTGGGGCGGGGGAGAGAGAGAGGGAGAGAGATTCTACAATGGCACTCCATTTTCTCATCCTCAGAATAAGCAGGTTGAATTAAATGATCTCTGAAGTTGTTTTAACGTTTCATATGTTCTGATTCCAGAGCAGTAACACCTAGATGCTTGTGCATATTATAAATATATTTCTTATTGTTTAAAAAATATAGGAGAAAGCAGTACATAGAACACCTGCTTTTGGAGCTCCTTGAACCTGCCTAAGAGTCTTGATGGCATATAGGTTTCATCTTGGGTGTTAATATCTATTGATTGGTTGTGGTTTCCGAAACTGTTATGCAAAAAATAACTCAGAGAATGACCCTATATTCACCAGGAAAGAGAGTTGAGGTCAGTTAGCAGGGACTTCCACACAGCACCAGGAGTGGGGCAGGGCAGTACCTGTGTGACCTAACTGTAGCCTAAACTCAGAAGTATTAGGGGTTGGACCCTCTCCTCATATTGCCCTTTCACACCAAGGAGGGAGCTGCAAGTGGGAACCAGTCCCTGAGAACAGCTTCAGATGGAGGTAGAAAGTCACCAGGGCTGTGCCCGATGGGGACAGAGGTGCAGTGCTGGGCCAGATCAACTATCCCACAGTTCTGCAGCCAGGTCACCAGTCACAGTGTAGACACTTGTCCACACACCTTTCCAGTGATGTCTTAAGTGACCTCAGCAGAGACCTTTCGGAAGACCTGAGTGTAAGGATCACGGCCAGCTTTGCCTACGTTCGGGGAATTTTTTCCCTGGAGCACAGGTGATGCCTCTCTGGGGTGGATTTCAGAACAAACGTGCATGTGCTGGGTGGAGGGATGCTGGAGCAGCAGATCCAAGAAAAGGGATAAAATTCTTGGCCATAACAATCTGGGAACTCGCCTCACAAATTCTCTCCTGTTGGTGGATTCTGTGTTCTTTTCCAATTTATCTGCCTCACGCACTTTTGTATTCAGCCCCTCTGGGCTAGACTAATTGGTTTGCCAGCATGGCAGGCGCACCAGTGTTAGAGAGGACCCTTACCTTCCTATGCTTTGGCACACAGACCATTCATTAGTATTTATTAGTACCCGCCAGGAATGTGAATGTGTCCTGTGGCATTTGGTTGGAAATGTGAGACTCCGGTTACAAAGGAAGTGGAAGCTTTGATCATTGGCAATCCTCACTTGCTGTGGCTCCGTGCCAGTCAAGTGTGAGTCTTAAATAGATAGAATTTATCTATTAAAGCAGATAAGATGTATTTACCATTAAATAGACACTGGCTGTGACCAAATCAGGAGGAGTTAGGGAAGCAAATTATGAGATTGTGAAAACAGTTGAAAGGAGGTGGCTTTTTGGGAAGCTAGATTTCCAATTTTTTATTCAAAAATTAATCTTTTAAAAATATTTTTATTATGAAATATTTCAGACTCACCACAAAGGGTAGAGAACATGACAGTTTTCTATCTTGTGTATCAACTATCCAAGAAATGAAAGACAGATTCTAGTGTATTTGCAACTAATGCATTAGACATTAGGCTTGAAAAAGTCCTTTTCATTTCTAATCTCTTCATATAATCTAGAACATGTCAGTGCCAGTGTTTGAGCCATGTAAGATTCTCATTCAGTGTATAGTCTCCTTTCTTTACTGGATCTGAATGACTTTTGGTTGTTTCTAAAAGTCACAACAGCTCTGAGAAGATGACGGTGGTTCTCTACACAAGGATGTTGAGGGGTGGATGTTACATCTCTGAAGGCTGTTTTAGTGATGAGGTACCAAAGAGAGTTTGCTCAAAAGCAGTATCACTGGAATCAGTGCACAAATTCCCAAGGTGGTAACGTTGAGTGGATGACACCCACTTGACTGTGTAAATTCTTGAATGGCCAGAAACTTCCATCACATAATTTTATAGTCAGTATTATCTTCAAAGTCTTCATGGAAAGAGTTACCATAAATTTTCACAGTAAGATTTGTAACTCTTCCTGCAGGGATGCTCTTTTTTATGTCAACCTGAAATCTACTCTCCTGCAATCCAGCTGATGGCACCCTGCTTGCCCCTGAATCATAACAGTTGCTACTGCTGGAACCTGAACGTGGCTCTGCCTATGAGGTGGGTACTGCTATAGCCCTTGCCTACAGATGGGTAGCATCAGGTTTGGTGAGATTCAGTATTTTTCCCAAAGTCACACAATTAGGAGGGAAGAGAGCTGGGGATTCACAGTTCTGAGACTCTCAACCATTGTTCTTCAGGTCCCTGCTAGAGAAAAAGTCTTCTCAGACACAAAAGCTCACTTTTCTTGGAGGTAAAAATAGGCACAGATTTCTCCAACACATAAAGAGAACTAACTCATTTAGTTGGGTGGCTATACCTTAAATTCCACCAGGTCTTGCAAGTCTGATAAAAGTGAGTGGCCCACAGCAGAGCTGTACATAGGACATTTGTCACACATCCACAGCAAGCATCATCTCCAAACGAGGCTTCCCTAGAGAAGCTTAACTCTTATTTCCTTGGCAGTAGATGGACCGGGCTCCTTTTCGCCAGTTGCTAGGTGACTCAGAATTACAGCTGCAAGGCAGGATGCAGGCATGCCTCATTTTATTGGGCTTTGCTTTATTGTGCTTCATAGATATTATGTTTTTTTACAAGCTGAAGGTCCATGGCAACCCTGCGTCCAACAAATCTATTGGTGCCATTTTCCCAACAGCATATGTTCACTTTCTGTTTGTATGTCACCATTTTGGTAGTTTTCACAATATTTCAAACTTTCTCATTATATCTGTTATGGTGATCTGTGGTCAGTGATCTATATGATGTTTCCATGGTAATTGCTTTGGGGCACCACAAACCGTGCCCATGTAAGATGACAAACTTAACTGATAAGTGGTGAATGTGTTCGGATTGGTCCACCGAGCAGCCGTGCCTGTCTCTCTCCTTCTCCTCAGGACTCCCTAGACCCTGAGACACAAAATATTGAAATAAGGCTCACTTATAAGCCTGTGATAGCCTCTAAGTGTTCATGCGAAAGAAAGAATTGCATGTCTCTCACTTTAAATCAAAAGCTAGAAATGATTAAGCTTAGTGAGAAAGGCACGTCGAAAGCCAAGACAGGCTGAAAGCCAGGTTCTTGTGCCAGTTAGTCAAGTTGTGAATGTAAAGGAAAAGTTCTTGGAGGAAATTAAAAGTGCTGTTCCAGTGAACGGAAGAATGATGAGAAAGTGAAACAGCATTATTGCTGATATGGAGAAAGATTTAGTAGTCTGGAGAGAGAATCAAATCGGCACATTCCCTTCAACCAAAGCCTAATTAAGCGCAAGGCCCTAACTCTCTTCAGTTTCCTGAAGGCTCAGAGAGGCAAGGAAGCGGCAGAAGAAGAGTTGGAAGCTACCAGAGGTGAGTTCATGAGATTTAAAGAAAGAAGTCACTTCCAGAACATAAAAGTGCAAGGTGAAACAGCAAGTGCTGATGTAGAAGCTGCATCAAATGACTTTGAGTTGAAGCCAATGCTCATTTACCATTCAGAAAATCCTAAGGCCCTTACGAATTATGTTAAATCTACTCTGTCTGTGCTCTATAAATGGAAAAACAAAACCTGGATGATAGCACATCTGTTTACAGTATAGTTTAACTGACTAATTTAAGTACACTGTTGAGACCTGCTGCTTCACCCAAGAGCCCTGATGGAGATGTACAGAAAGATTAGTGTTGTTTTCATGCCCGCCAACACAGCATCCATTCTGAAGCCCATGGAAAAAGGAGTAATTTCAACTTTCAAATCCTATTATTTATGAAATATATTTTGTAAAGCTATAGCTGCCATAGATAGTGATTCCTCTGATGCATCTAGGCAAAGTAAATTGAAAACCTTCTAGAAAGGGTTCACTATTCTTGTGCCATTAAGAACATTTGTGATTCATGAGAGGAAGCCAAAATATCGATTAACAGGAGTTAGAAAGAAGTTGATTCAAACTCTCGTGGATGACTTTGAGCGGGGAAGTCGCTGCAGATGTAGTGGAAATAGCAAGAGAACTAGAATTGGGAGTGGAGCTTGAAGATGGAACTGAATTGCAGCAATCTTGTGATGAAACTTGAGCAGAGGAGGAGATGCTTCTAATGGATGAGCAAAGAAAGTAGTTTACTGAAGTGGACTCTACTCCTGGTGAAGATGTTGTGAACATTGTTGAAATGATAAAAAAGGATTTAGAATATTACATACACTGAGTTGATAAAGCAGTCCCAGGGTTGGTGAGGACTGACTCCATTTTTGAAAGAAGTTCTACTGTGGGTAAATTGCTATCAAACAGCACTGCATGCTACAGAGAAATATTTCTGTGAAAGAAAAAGTGAACCAATGTGGCAAACTTCATTGTTGTTTTATCTTAACAAATTGGCACCGCCACCCCAACATTCAGCAGCCACCATCCTGATCAGTCAGCAGCCATCAACGTCAAGGCAGACCCTCCACCAGCAAAAGGTTTATTAATTGCAGAAGGTTCAGATGATCATTAGCATTTTTAACAATAAAGTGTTTTTTAAAATTGAGGTATGTACATTTTTTAGACCTAATGCTATTCTACACTTAATGTACTACAGTATAGTATACACATAACTTTTGTATGAGCTAGGAAACCAAAACTAATCAGTGTGATTAGCTTTATTGGATATTTGCTTTATTGTGGCAGCCCCCAAAATCTCTGAGGTATACCTGTAGTTTCACGATTTTCTGCCATGCGTATTTAGAATCTGCTTCTGTAATACAAACGTACACTTATAAATCACTGAGAAAAATCTCAAAGATCAAACTATACAAATGTCAATAACTGATGGATCCCTAACTGGTTGTGGATTTTACCCAACATATTAATCTTACAGTGTTAACATCTACTTCCTATGACCACCTTAAACACTCCCTTGCTTCTTGGGAACATATACAAGTCTGACCGTCCGATCCTACCAATCTCTATACCAGTTTCACTCAAAATTTTCTTTTCCAAAAGTCACTTGCTAACTTCTCTAGTTCAACAACTTATTTAAATCTCTCTCTTTTCTAGGCTATTATATCTTAGGAAAGGCTTTTCCAGTAGCCTCCCCACCTCCCAATCATTTTAACTAAACTTCTTCTGGACAGCTGGCATTCTTCTTCCACTTCAGTTCAACTGGAGAAGCTTGAAATATTGGCCCAAATGTTTCACTGCCCTGTAGTATTACGTTCAACATCAGCCACAGCCAAACAGTAGGCCGAGTGGCCTTCCTCAACCTTGGACTTTGGGATTAGTCATGCGATTTTCATCATCTGTAGTAGTTTTCTATCACTTTCATAACAAATTACCACAAAGTTATTGACTTAAAGCAACTTCCATTTATTATCTCACAGTCTCTACAGGTCAGAAGTCTAGTGGAGTCAACTGGGTCCTCTGTTTAGGGTCATATGAGGTCTACATCAGCAGAGTTGGGTCTTATATGTAAGTTTTGGGAATGAATCTATATCTGTCCTCATTCTAATGGTTGGTTGAATTCAGTTCCTTGCAATTGTAAGACTATGATCTCTATTTTCTTGCTAGCTGTCACCACGGGCCAGTCCTTGCTCTTATATGCTGTCTGCAGTTCTTCTCTTGCCTTCCAGTGGTGTCTTCCAACAATGGTGGGTGGAGTTTCTTTCACATTTCAAATCTCTTCAACTTCCCTTTTGCTGCATCTTTCTCTCTCTAGCTGGAGAAAGTTCTCTTCTTTTAAGGACATGTAATTAGATGGAGCCCCCTAAGACAATCCTGCATAATCTCCCTATTTTGAGATTCATCATTAATGACATAATATTAATTACATTTGTAAAGTCGCATTTGCTGTGCAATGTAACATATTCACAGGGTACAGGGATTAGAGTATGGACATCACTGGGGGCCACTTGGCTACCACGTTGGCTAATGGGATATTAGCAGAAGAGGTGCAAGCAGAGGCTTGAAATGTGCCTGTAAGAATGGCTTGATCTCTGGTTCTTCAATCATCATCATGAGAATGACTCCCCCAGGTAGCCAATGGCCCTTGTCTGAGGCCCAGAATGAATACACTTGGAAGAACTCGGAGCCCATAGGAAGGATACAAGATCAGGTGAACCGGCAGCTAGAAGCAGAGCCACCCAGTTGAGCCCAGTTTGGATCAATCTGTCTGCCATCAGTCAACCTACAGACCCATTACCCTGAGAATAAACACTTATTGTTGTCCTCCACTGAACAGAGGGAGGTTTGTTCGTGCAGAATTATGGTGTCAATTGCACTGATATAGTAATTGACATTTAAAAGTAAAGCAAAGAGCTGTTTTTTCCTTTTCCTTTCTACACCCAATCAAAGTTTCATTTCAAAATCTGTTCCAACCCTAAATCACCCTAGAGTCTGAGCTTTGGTACAGTAAAAAGTTTCTGGCCAAGGACAGAAAACTCAGGCTGAAATTCTGGCTCCACTTTTCATGTAATCTTGCCCAAATCATTTGCTCTCCATATATCTGGAGTTCTTTGCACATAAATCAAATAAATCCAAACTCATAGGATTGTAGTAAGAAAATTAAATAAAATAGTGAATTCACTTATTCAATTGCTCTTTGGTATAGTCATAAAACTAATGCTTACTGAGCTACTACCAGGAGCCAGACACTACGAACAGAGGAATCAAAGATAATTAAGATATATTTCTATCTTTAAGTTTACATTCCAGTGAGAAAAGCATTTTGTAAATGTTAAAGCAGTCTACAAACCCAGGATATTGTTGTTCTTCTTCCTTCTTTTCTTTCCTCCTCCTCCTCCACTTCCTCCACCTCCTCCTCCTTTTCTTTCCTCCTCCTCCTCCACTTCCTCCTCCTCTTCTTTCTCCTCCTTCCTGTCACTGCCTTTCCATACCTCTTGCTTTATTTCCTCTAACCTGTCAATCAACCATTGGCTTATTATAAAAATTAACATGTCTCAAGTCCCATCTTCACATTCTTTACATGAAATAAAAGATAGTTACCCTTATGCATTGAGAAAGAGGCATTTGACTTCAGGGAGACCCAAATTCACTAACCTCTATAGGTAAACATAGAAGCTTTTCAGGTGAAAAGGGTTAATCATTCTTAGATCTATTTAAAATCTTTGTATTTTATTTATTCATAAAATGGATCTTATGGTATATATGCCTTAGTACCAAACCCAACAACAGTACAAATGAGTTACATGCAATTCCAAATAAAAGATTATAATGAAAATGGTCTGACTACATTTGCTGCTATAATCTTCCAAAACCCTGTCTATTAATAACTGGTAATCTTTTCATCAGGATGGGAGCATGTCTATAAACGCTTGTGGCCCTCAATAGTTTTCTTTTCCAGACACAGTCACTATGCAAGGTTTGTTAGACTCCTGGAGAGTGTTTCTGGAGCCTTGAATTCCCACCATTTGCCATGCTATTGGAGCCTTTGGTTTGTTTCCCTGCCTCTTCCCATCTTCTCTTCCTTTTGTATTATGTCCTCAGACCAGAGAAAACTTTCTTTTTGTTAGGCTGCCCCTAATAGTAAAAAATAATGCTAAGTGTGCATAGCTTGACCTGTTCTGGAACAATTCACCAACAGCCCAACTGACAGAATGTTGGCGTTGAAACTCGCCTCAGGGACACAGCAACACCCCTCCTTCCCCAGAGTTGCCAGGAGGGCTGCTGCGCTCTGATAAAACTCTCCTTCCCTTCAACATCAAAATTACTGGGTCCCACGGAGGCCTCTTAACTCTGTCTTGTGAAGGGCCTCTGATCCAGGCCCAAAGTTCACTCAAGAGTCACTGGGATGGTCACTTATTCAGGTCCCTCACTGCTCTCAAAGACTTTCTTACCTTGGAGGTACTTCAGTCTAGAATGATTAGATGCTAACGGGCACTCAGCACCATCGTGCTTTTAAAGGAGACAACCAACAGGGTGGAAGTTGCAGCCATGCTCAGTGAAGGGACAGGTCACTCACTGGTCAGGCAGGGGTTCTCTGGGGAGTGTGGTGTGTTTCTGTCATTCCGGTCATCACACGTACCAGAATATGGTACACATTTGGGCATAAAATCCAGAAAAGATAGGATACACCCTGGGAATTGGAGGTACCATCCACTGGTGCTGGCCTTGGGGGAGCATGATGAGCCACATCAGAGAGGCCAGCCATGGGGTTAGCCTTGAGTACTTGAGTCAGGAAAAGGAAACACTCCTTGTGCAAGGCAATGAGAGCATGCAAGGTCAGAATCTGGAGGGACAGGTAAACAAGCAAAAACCAGGAGATAGAAGGAGGGTTGCAGAGATGCAGAGAGAGCAGAGACGGAGTGAAATATGAGTTTAGAATAAGGTGGCTTAAAGCAATCCTATTCTCTGACTGCTCCATCTCCCCTGAAGCTTGGTGTGCAATGTCCTCACTAGTCAAGAGTAAAGGTCCTGAATTGGCAGGCTCCCAGCATACCATGCCCTGGTCCTGTAGCGTACACAGGAGGGTTCCATAGATGTAAGACTCCTTCAGATTCCTTTAGCTTCCTCCTGACCATAGTGCATGATAAAATGCAGAAGACTGGTTTGTCTGTCAATGCCTTATGAGCTTATGGTTAAAAGAGACCTCAGAGGCCATTTGGATTACTCTCCTGCCTTTAAGCAGATTTTTCTTAACCATCCAAGATTACTCTCCACAGTCGTATGAGACCATTAGCGTACAAGTCAAACCAGAGAAGTTATGGCCCCCAACAGATATGTGATCAGGACCTTATCTCTTCTTGAGGAAGGTCTCACCAGCAAGCCCCTGGGTCTTGGCTGATTTAATTTCATGACCAGATGGTAGCATTTCCAAGATGGATAACATCACTTATTCTTACCTCTCTCATCTCAGGCTTTCCAGTGCTTGGCATGGAGTAGGTGCTTCAGAAATGTTTACGGCATGAAGGAAAGACTCAGATCCTTGGCTTCCCCAGAGCTGACAAGGTCAATTAAGAACTGTAATCAGACCAGGCCATACCAGGCGTGAAAATCTTCACTGTGAAGTTTCCACTACTGGAAAATGGAAACCAGTCTGGCCTTTATTAGGAGGGAATATGGTTTGCATTTCAAAAATATCGCACAGACATAAGCTGTGGTAGATAAGCAGGTGGGCAAGCAAGGAGCAAATACCTCCTGGTAAAATCAAACACACATTCTGAAGAATAACCAAGTTGTGTCTGTGAAATTGGATTAATAACAAAAAAGTTACATGACCATCTCCATGCTGATCACATGCAGAACGGAGACTGGTCACAAGGAAACTGGCTTTATGGACTGAGCTGGGTTTTAGATGCCGTGTGACCTAGAGCCTCAAGCTGGGAGCTGAGCTGGGGCTTTTTGATTTTGTGACTTGGGGACCTTTCTCCATAGTCAAGTCATTTCTGGTTGCCTCATGGTCCCAGCAGTAGATGTCACAGAGGATACTGGCTGATCCATATGCAGATGTCTTTTGCAAATTAGAAAAGGTGCCCACTCTTGGTGGCTGCAGTCCAGTGTGGGGTTACATGATCTGGCAAGTGGGACATGAGCTGGACTTCAGTCCCCATTCACCTCTCTGGTCTGCCACACTTGCACTGGCCTCAACTTACATGCTTGAGTGTGGTGGCCTTGGTGATGTGGCCAGGGACTCCAGGGTTCATCCTGAAAAGTCAAGGAGATGGAGAAAGAAGAGGATGTTTTTCTTGGTTTCTGGGTCTCTCGTTTCTGAGGTTTTCTGGATACAAGAGAGGAATCTGAGTTTATCTGATCGAATTAGAAGTACTTAACATGGGCGTCTCAGATTCTTAAGCCTCCACAGACAGGCCTCTTTAGGGCTTCTCTGAATTTTCCACAATTTAGAAAGCTTTTGTGAGCACGTGAATATAAATGTTTTCTTATAAAAGGATTCGTATGTTTTGCCAGCATCTCCGGAGGATCAGTAACCCCCAAAAGGTTAAAATTACTGCCCTAAGTATCTGTTATAATTCAAGGATGAAATCAATAAACATGAAAGAGAAGGGAAAAGAATCTGCCAAGGACTTACTCTCTATTTCACTTTAATTGTCATGGTCCAATGAGCATAACATAAATGTAAACCACTTTGCAGACCTGTTCAAGGAAACTTACTCTCCTTACCTGCTTCACACAGCCGGGACTGTAGCTCTTGGCCACCCTAATGAACATGTTATTAAATTAATAGATCTGAAACTCTTCCAAACACAGAACAAAAACCCTTTAAATATGCAATCCTTTAGAATAGCTGGCAACAGCCATGTGCACGGGGCAGGCAAAAGGAAGCCCAACTTGGGATGGTTAGGGGACTCCTGTTTGGAGTCAAGTTTAATTCCTGTCCCTGGTATTAACTAACTGGGGGCTGGTAGGCAGGGGACTTAAGCAACCGAGTTAATTTCTCAGATGCAAAATAGAGCTAAGTAAAAGATCTGCCCCACCTCCAGGGCTGTTTTAAGGGAAAAATGAAATAATACAAGGGAAATGCTTTATACAATCCTTGACACATAGTAAGAACTCTATAAATGTAATATGCTTGATATTTTTATTTTTATTATTGGAAAAATTAACATATTAGAAGTAGATTGGGGGCTTTAAAATTTTTGGTGGCATTTTCTTTTCCTTTCTGCTGCTTTCCTCAGAGCTAGTCTCATTTTATGTAATTTCAGAAGCAAATGACCAAATTTCTAAGATAAGAGATACATTCTCCTTATTACACCCTTGAGATCTGTTAAAGTAAATTTAACCTTTAAATAGTCTAGCAGCTGTTAACAATGTATAGTGAATGGGATTCAGAAGAGCAGACTTTGACAGATGGGTAGAAAAATAAGGATGAATTGGAAGAAGGAATATGTCCATTGGGTGAAATGATGTAGTAAGAGCAGAAGCAATTTTATTCCCCTTGAATTTGGGTTTAGGGCCAATCTTGAACTCTTTAGGCTTTGAGGATCCCTTTGAATTTAGAAAGGAGAGTCCAGACATCGTGGACTGAATGTCCCAAAGATGTGATGGCTACCTTAGCCCTGAAATTCTCTTTAGTCCCAACAGTCTTTCTTGTGTGGACAGTGCACTTTAAATATCCAAGGAGACTCTTAAATGTATTTTTCTGGTCTTTCCTCTAGTGATACTCAACAGATGGTGTCTGGGTGGTAGGCACATTTATTTGGAAGGGTTTGGGGATATAGTTCAGCTAAACTGTGAGGGGAAGATCAGAATTTACAATAACCATTAGCCACGTGGGACCAGTAAGTAGTTAGAGAGTCATTTTTAATTTAGGATGCACCTTGCAACCAATAAGCACATATGCACAAATAGAAATTCACGGGCCTGACCCAAGGTGGATCAGGGTAGTAAGTCTGTGGTGAGCACCTGGGACATCTTCAAAAGGAAAAAATACATATTGTTTTACTAGAACAATATAATGAAAATGAAATTTCCATACCTTTTGAGGAATCACCAATGATCACACACTCGCATGTTTCAGTGGCAGTGTAGGGCTATGAGTGACAAACAACATTAGCTTGAGAACACAGGGACATGATCACCTACACTCTGCATAGAATAGGACTCAGGATTGGAAGCACCAATGAAAGGGGACCTCTACTCAACAGAAACAGAGCTATACAAAGGGAGGTGAAAGAGTGCCAGGCTCTCGCGAGTCTTCCCTGTTCCACTTCTGTGCTATCCTCAGTTGCTTTAGGGAACTATTTCTCCCTACCCCAACTCTGTGATGCAAGTGGAAAGCACATAGTCTTGTCTTTCTGCCCAAAGAGATTGATGTAAGGGTGGACACTTCCCTCCAGGTGGGCCAATTGTAATATCTCAGCCCCCAGGTCACAGTGGCCAGCCTGAAGTTGTGCTATCCAATATGGCAGCCAAGGCACACACTGAGGCAGTGCTGGAGGCTGTGAGAGTCTTTTTCAGGATTTGTTGACATAGAGCTGGCAAATAGTTGCCCCATTCCTCATAGATGTCAAAGATAGGAAGCTGGGAAGCTGTGGAAGTTTGAGCTCCCTGGGCAGTAGATCCTGAGAGGGAGACTAGCTTGCTGGAAGGTTTTTAGCGAGTGCTTTGGGGATAAATAGTTGTGGAAGAAAAGGGACAGAAGCAGCCCCGAGCAGTGGGAAGTGTTGGGCTGGAATGTCTTCTCAGTGAGGACCTTGGCTGACCACACAGGGAGCTGGGAATAAGGTAGGCTAAGAGACAAAACTTTACACTGCATGGACTAGTCTTTGGTTGTGAGATGCCCTGGAAGGTGGGCATGAACTTGGGCTAGGTCTCTGTATTCAAGGCAGTTCCTGAAGATGGCTGACAGTTAGGGGCATCTGGAGAGAGAAATATTTTAGTCCTGAAGGTGGTATGTCACAGAATTCATCACAGAATCCCAAGACTGCTGAAAGAGGAAGAAATGAAACCCAAAGAGAGTTCTGATGGCACGATTCTATACATCCTTGCACTACCTGTAGTTTGTTTCCAAAAGCTAATTAGGTTCTTTTTATCTGTAACCTAGTTCAAATTGGGTTTCCCTTATCTTCTACTAAAAGAATCACATCTAAGGCAATTAAGAATATATATGCCTGCTTGGAAATCTATAAAACCCAAAATGGGACCATACCAGAAAGTACATGAGAGCAGATAAAAGGGGAGAGTAGTAAAATTATTATTGTTTGAGCATACCATACATACATCACTTCACCAGGTAGAGGAAGTAGAAGATGTTTTGCAGATACAGGTAACTAAATAGGAACTAGGGAAAATTCTTTGAGGGAATTCAAGCTAAAGACTATCTACTGGTGTATCTCTGGGTTTAAAGCAGAATGTCTGACTTCTCCAGTGAGGACTAGCTACCTGATTCCTTTCTCTACTTCCCAGGGAGCACGACCTTCAGCAGCTTCCCATCTTCCCAGTGGGAACATGAAAAGATGCTCAACATTCCTAATCACCAGGGAAATGTAAATTAAAAAAAAATAAGTGTTACTAAATGTGTGGAGAAAAGGGAACCCTTCAACATTGTTGGTGGAAATATAGATTGGTGTAGCCACTGTGAAAAACAGTGTGGGGTCCCTAAAGAAATTAACAATAGAACTTCCATATGACCTAGCAGTCCCTCTTGTGGACAAAAACTCAAGGAAATAAAATCAATATCTTATAAAGATATCTGCACTCCCATGTTTATTGCAGCACCGTTTACAATAGCCAAGATACAGAATCAACTTGTGTCCATCAAAAGATGAATGAATAAAGAAAATGTGGTATGTACACGCAGTGTGATACCGTTCATCCATAAAAAGGAATGAAATCCTGTCATTTGCAGCAACATGGAGGGAACTGAAGGTCATTATGTTAAGTGAAATAAGCTGGACACAGATAGACAAATATCATATGTTCTCACTCATATGCAGGAGCTAAAAAAAGTTGATTTTATGGAGCTAGAGAGTAGAATGATAGTTACCAGAGGCTGAGAAGGGTTGGGGGTGGGGGCAAAGAGAGGCAGGTGAATGGGTACAAACATATAATTAGAAAGAATAAGTTCTAGTGCTGCATAGCACAATAGAGTGACTATAGTTAGCAACAATTTATTGAATAGTTCAAAATGGCTAGAAGAGAAGATTTGAAATGTTCCCAACACAAAAAAATGATGAATGGTGGAGGTAGAGGGTACTCTGATTTTACCATTACAAATTGTATGCATGTATCAAAATATCACATGTACCCCCATTAATATGCACAATTATTATGTATCAATAAAAAATTTTAAAACAAATGCACAGACCGACAGAATAAAATCATCATTATCAGAGGTCCAGGAGCAGAAGAGGAAGTGGGGAATTATAGGTCAATGCATACAAAGTTGCAAATATGTAGGATGAACAAGTCTAGAGATTTAATGTACAACATGAGGACTGTATTGTATTATATTTGGGATTTTTGCTAAAGGAGTAGATTTTAGGTGTTCTTGCCACAATAAAACAAAAGTGTAACTATGTGAAATTACAGATATGTTAATTTCCTTGACTATAGTAACCATTTCACTATGTATATACATACCAAAACATCATGTTGTACACTTCAAACATACACAATACAATAAAAAAATTTTTTAAAAGACACCATAGAGCTTGCTTTCTCTCACCACCATGTGAGAACACAACAAGAAGGGGGATGTCTGCAAGCAGGAAGGGAGACATTACCAAGAACCAAATCCTGCCAGAACCTTGATCTTGGATTTTCCAGCCTCCAGAACTATGAGAAAACAAATTTCTGTAGTTTAACCAAAAAGAAAAAAAAAAAAAAAAAAAGCAGAAAGTCTGGTGGTACACTCTTGATCAGCCTTTTTTCTAAAATGATTTTTCCAAGGAGAGCAGACATAAATAGAATTGTTCCTATGGCCTTAATTTTGATGAACAAGGAGGGTTTAATTGCAGAGGAGGAAGTTAGAGGAATCATTGAATGATGTGATGTTATTACTTTGGAAAATTTTTGATTGCTTGGAATATAAGGCTTGGCAGGTGTGGGATCTATGTTTAAGGGAATGGATAATTGCATGCTATGAGAACTGAATGGGGAAAGGGCTCAAGATGGTTGGGCAACTCTTAAAACTCAAATTCTGAGTATGTAGCTCCAACACAGAAGGAAATTGAGAGGAAGCAAGGTTGTATTCCCAAGATAAGTAAAAGCTTTAAGAATTGTGCCAATGAGACTAAAACCGTAAAGATGGTAACGTTGGCTTTCCCAAGTCTCTTTAGAAAGGGATGATCATGGAAAGGATGGATTCATAGTTTGAGCACACCTGGTATAATTGTGTTACATTGCTCAACCACAAGGAAATCACAACCCTCAATAGCTTTTTTTGTTGTTGTTCTATTTGTATTTTAAACAGACAGAACCCCCATTGGTGGGATGGGGATTGAAATATAAGATGTTTGCAGAAATGAAAATGAAACTTTGGCTGTTCTACTTTCTTGGCTCAGACTATTGCCTTCCAGGACCAGAAGTAATAATAGCTATGATTTATTGGATTCTTACAAAGTTCCAGGCATTGTGCTAAGTGTTTTATGTGAATTATCTCATGGAATCCTTACAGAAATTCTTTGGGAGTAGGTATTCTTTAATATCCTCATTTTACTTATGATAAAAGTCAGGCTTGGAGAGGTTGTGTGAACTATTCCAAGGGGCAAAGATGAAAGAAGACAAAGCCGATGTTCCTGACAGTTACACAGAAAAACTTGCAAATGAAAATGATAAATCATTTTCCTTTATCTTTGAGGGGTTGTGAAGAAAAGGGATGGTGGTCTTTAGGATGGAAGCAGAGCACAAGGGTGGCAGAAGGAAGTGTCTACCGAGGGTTGAAATAAACCAACTCTCTTGGTGAACAGGCTGTCAACCCTGCAGTGAAACCCCAGGAGTTCCTCTTTCTATCTGGTCTACCCACAACGGGTCTATTTTGCAGTTTCTCTGCTTGGAAGTCAAAACGTCCTAATTCTTACAAAAGTACTTTGTGCTGTAGAGGTCCAGGACCAAAAATGGAATAAATCAATGAATGAGTGAATATGAGATGATTAAAGAAGAGAGAAAATGTTAATGTGCTAATGCAATTTGCAACAAGATGAATAAGGTATTAATAGATTTTGAAAACCAGCAGCCAGTGCAACTGACTTCCATCCTGGACAAGATTCCTGGAAAGACTTATTAAGGGAATGATTTGTAATGCAGTCTTCCACTGCCCGACTTGTCTGAAGGTAATTTTTGAACCAATGAAGTCGAGAGCAAGAGTTTCATTATGTTACACACGAATCCTGGTAGAGGGAGTCTTATATAGAGGTTAGCATGTGTGTTTACAATATATATATCTGTGTATGTTTGTATGTATTTATTTCAAGACTCAATAAATATTTGCTGAATAATGAATACATGTGTAACACGAGGATAAGCTCAAAATGAGTCCACATACTGATACAGTTGTCTTCAAAATTAATTTCGCCAGAGGATATATTAATTGACACAGTTAACAACTGTGATGTCATTCATTTGGTCTTAGGTTCAATCCTTAGAAAAACCTTCCTTGATCTCAAAATCTAAATCATATCACTCCCCATTATTTTTTACCAAATTACCTCCATTTTTTCCCTCACATTACTTATCATGAATTGTCATTTATCTCTGTTGGTATATAGTCATTCAAAGCTGCTCACCACAGCAGAGGCTGTGTCTTGTAGTTTACCATTGTATCTCCAACACCCAGCACTTAGTAGCTGCCCAATAAAATTTTAGTGAATTAAAAATATGAAAAAAAGAGAGGGTAAGATCTCTGCTTACTAGATCAGCAGATCACTGGGGTATTGCTGTCATTCTGGATGACACATTTGAAATGCATATGGACAAAGGGGAATATGTTATGCTGAGAAGAGAGGAACCATCCCATTGCCAGAGTTAATCCTGAGCTAGAGAGGAGATTTGATTTGCAGTTGTATGAAGAAATGGAGTCGTTTTGTCCATTGAGAGAAGTCTCAAGCTGAGTAGCAGGGCCATGGGCAATGACAATTGGCTAGTTGCATACAGATATTGCAAGGGTTGTCTCTGTGGAGGTGAGTATTCATACACACACACACACACACACACACACATACACACTTTTAATATGGCCTTAAGGTATGGTCTAGGACCAGTGTTGCCAATGATAATTCTAAAAGATAAACATCTGCACTCCATGTACAAAAGATTGTTTTTAATAGTTAAATCTGCCCCTAAATAGAATGGACAGCTTTAGGAAGTCTTCAAACCTCCAATTAGATAAATACTTAGTAGGTGCTTTAGAGCAGAGATAATAAAGAATGGCATTGGTGCTGGACCAGTAGGAGAGATGCAGTACTGGAGACTTTTGTCCGGTAACATTAATAGCTGCCTTGACTTTGTCTGGGCTGGTCAGATGACCTTTGGCTTCTTCTAACTCCAAAATTCTGCAGAAACGATTGTAAAACCTGATATTTCTTAGAACTTCTATCATCTATGCCTTTCTTGAAAGACGCTGAGCAGAAATTCTGGCCTTTTATGTTTGAAGTATACAGGGCATAGCACTGAAACTGCAGTTCTTTATAAATTCATAACAAATGGGTTATGATTTAATAAACTTCACTTTTTCAAATGGAACATGAGAAATCTAAGCAATTGCCTCAAACCACATAGCTGTTAACCTTGATTTATTGGTAACAAAAGCAATTACATATTCTTGGTAATATAAGCACTATCTAGACATGATATTAATACTTATTAAAACATTTTTTTCTGTACAGAAAAAAAGAAGTGAACTATTTTTTTTCTAGCAAACAAAAATTCTGCAGCATTTTGGCTAGATAATAATATTGTTACATACAACTGTGGGTATATAACTCAGACTTTTTATCTTTTTCAAATTCCACAATCCTTGATTAAAGTGCGGTGAACTGATCTCCTAGGAATAGATACAGTCCTAGCTAGTTGTCTTGATTCTTCAACTTTGTTCATGATGTTTAGGGAGTGGAACGTGTGTTTCAATATGCTGGAAAGTTCCTATCCTTGGGATGTAACAAAATGTTTTAATATTTTATTTTATTTATTTATCATTTATATTCATTTTCCTCCATCATCTTACCTTCCTCCACGCATCTACTAAGTCCTATTTGGGAATAGAGGGACCTGACACCTTTCACAGCCTATGGCTTTCCTAGGTTTTGCATTATTTTTTCTATCTTACATTTTTACACATATAATTACTGAGAATATTATTTTAACATTTGCTACTCATCAGATCCATATGACTAAAAGCAGTGATTATACTTCTGCTAGTTTGAGGGACACTAGTTTTATCAGTGCTTATGGTGCATAAATGTGCCCTGGATTTAACAAGGATGTTCCCTTCTCCATTAATATTAATGTTGCACGAGTCTTGCTGCCAATTCTTCTCAACTCATTTTTTTCCCTTCAAATTTCTTTTTAATCTTGTTTCTTTCCCACAAATTATGAGGCAAACTGGCTGTACCGAGGCAATATTCAGTATCAATAAATCAAGGGTTCCCATAAAACTGTACAATTTCTGGCTGATGGCACTTGAAGAAGAAAGTTATTAAATTATTAGTCATTTAATATGAATTTTTAGGATGCTCAAATCCTTCTCAATTGTACTTGCTTACTACAATCATGGAGTAGAAATTTAGATATTGTTATAGAAATCTGGGACCAAATCTTAATGACTTTTAGGATTTAATACTTGATCTGCTATTGCTAATGACAAAATAGCTGAGCAGATTACTTTCAAGAATGTCTCCTTTCCTTAACTGCAACATCCGGAGTCTGATGTTCTACTACAATGAAAAAATGGGCTGGAGTCAGGGAAAGCAGGTACAACACCCTTGCTGGGACATCTCATGGAGTGGGACTTATTCATCTTATTCAGCTCTACATTCCCATAGCTTGGTGCTACATGCGACACATAGGTGCTCACTGTTTAATGAGATAAATTTAACGCTTAGTTGTTAGAGATGGGAGGCGAGACACAAACTCAAAGAGATGAACAGAGATGGTTATACTTCCAGGCAAATGGGCTGATCCTTTGCTTTTCTTGGGGGTAGTGTGGCTGGAGTGGGGTTTCCTGAAGTGGGAGCTGTGAGCTCTGCAGCTGGACCAAAGATTCCTCTTCAGGAGGCAGGGCTTGGTCCCAGAGAGCACCTAAGATTGTGACAACCCTGGAGCATGAGACTTCAAAGTTTTGTTCCTAGTCCACAATTAGGACACATCAAAGGGCAGAAAAGCCTGGCTCCACGCTATAATTTTATAAAAACCTGCTCTGTTATAAACTCCATGCCTCTCTGTGGTCAGAAATAAAATCTCTTAGAAGCTAAGTCTTAGTCTTTAGCCTTCCAGAATTCCTTTTGCTACGCTGCTGCCCATAGCGCTGAATGGGGCTTGCTGAACAGCGTGTGCTGAGTGTCCGAGAAAGCTGAATTTTTTCTGTGTTGTGTACATATCATAAAGACCCTCACACAAAGACCGTTTATGCTGTATACACTATAAAGACCCACCAACTACAACAGTGATACAGTTTGATTTATATAACCAGCCACAAGGGTAGGACCAACCTGTTGGAAGGCAAAGGATTCATCCCATTTAGGGATCAGTATCTAAAACTCTACCATTACAAATTCATTTCTTTGCCTTAAATATTGTCTTCTTCCTTTAGTTCTCTTTCTCTAATAGCCAAAATGAAAATTGATATATGAAATCATTAACACTTGAGGGTGAACTAATTTGTCAAATCCATGGCCAATAGGAATAGGTAGGGAGAAAAGAAGCTTAAAATAGTTGTGGGGGAATGTAAAAAGGTTTAAATAAAAAATTATGTCTTTTATCTTGGATGACAGCATCAGAACCCATCTGCAGCATAAATTTTACCGGTTTTCTTGTTCACAAGTACAGTTTCTCAACCTTATCAATACGGTGGGAGAATTCTTTCTCCGGGGGAGCTGTCCTGTGCATTGTAGGATGTTTAGCAGCATCCCTGGCCTCTACTCACTAGATGTTAATTGCACTCACAACCTAGTTATGGCAAAACTGTCTCAAGACATCGCCAAATGTCCCTGGGGGGCAAAATTCGCCTCAATTGAGAACCGCTAGTCTAATTCTGATGTGCATTACAATGTTCAAGGTGTTCAGGCTGGAAGTACATGTAATTGATTTCCCCCATAGATGGAGCTCTTGTTCAACAAAGCACTTCCTTAAAAGGGTAAAGGCAAGTTTAACCAAAAGGAATGACACAGTTCACCAGCCTCTTAACCAATTGCAAATTGTTTCTTGGTTTTGTCTCCTTCTGAATCAGCAGGAAATGGACAGAACTGGCGAGTTCTGGTTCATAACGGCTACCTTGACCTTCTAGGGCTGGTCAGAAAGTCTTTTGAAGATGGTAGGTGCTGGCTACCCAGGTCTGCTCTCAACCACAGGGACTCCTAGGAGAGGCTTGGATAGACGCCAAGGTTTACAGAGAATCGCTCAAAGCAGCAGGCCACTCATATGCTTTTGATATTGCAAAACTGTTCTTCCTTACCCTGAACATTTTGTCTTTAAATTGCTTTCATTGTTTTATGTGATCTGTGGCACACACCTCATTTCTTTCAGCTTGCAGCCATAATATTTCTAGCGGTTAGCTCATTTAACATAACTCCCTTGTATTTTCAGGCCAAGGAGTCAACATTAAGTCAGGGGGTGGAGGTGAGAAGTTGGAATACATAGCCCTGAGATGAGTGGTAACTAACTACTTCCAAAAAATGTGCTGCTATCTAAAGAGAGAAGGTATGTTCTTTGAGCTCCCAAAATGATACTCAAAAATCCCTTTGTCATTTTGCTGAGATTACATGGGACTGATTATGCATTAAACAAATTGAAGTTCTCACTCACCAGCTCAGGGGCAGGTGTGATGCTACCGAGAAGCAGCAGGGATCATTCAAGCTGATGCACATTGTAATCCTAACGCTTTTCCCTTCCACCTGTTAAGTGAAGGGCTTGACAGGTACTGGATAGAGTAGACACTCAGGCTGACATTCTCTTAATTTGTCACTCGCAGCAGCGTACACAATGTCAAGACTGAGATTCGTCAAAGGTGGAAACTGTTGACCTAACCTATTACCAGTAAACTCTTTTTAACAAATTCCATAAGGGCTTGTGTTGCTCAGATAAACACTCCAGAAGCCAGAGGTTCAGGCCCATAGGAAACTTTCTTTAGATTCATTAATTCAACAACTACTTTTTGAGGGTCTACCATGTGCAGATATAAACTTTGTTCCCTCACTCCCAGACACAAGCACTAATCACAGCCCCACTTGGGAGCACATCAGGCCATCTGCAGGACTTCGCTGTGGCCAACTCTGCTGTCCAACACTCCAGAGTCTCCTTTGCAGACCTTGCTGGGGACCTTTTTCTTCCTTCACAGCAGCAGCAGCTCCATGTGACAGGATGCTCTGTCTTTAATGGGGTGTGTGGAGTTCAACAAAGAGAATCAAGTAGACTATTCCTGTTAATGCTGTCCTCCACAACCAGCAGCAGACAGAAGTAGGAGCTTTGCAAGCTACCGAACCTGATCTAAGTCAAGGATGATTGGTGCTTTTACAAATCTCCTTGGGTGTTTCTTATAGGTGCAACTAGCTTAGAACCATTATTGTGATACAGAGATTCTCAATCCAGGTTGTACTCTGTAGTCACCTGCGGAAGCTTAAAATATACTTCTGCCTGGGCCCCAAACCTAGAGATTCTGATTTCATCAGTCTGGGGGAGATTTTTCTCCATGGAAAAGTAACACATTTTACATCAGTGGCTCTCAGTCCTAGCTGCACATTAAAATCACCTATGGACACTTTAAGGCTCCTGATGTTTGAATCCCCTCCCAGACCAATTAAAAATAAACCTCTGGGCCGGGTGCCTCACACACCTGTAATCCTAGCACTCTGGGAGGCCAAGGTGGGTGGATCACTCAAGGTCAGGAGTTCGAGACCCCCGTCTCTACTAAAAAAATAGAAAGAAATTATCTGGCCAACTAAAATATATATAGAAAAAATTAGCCAGGCATGGTGGCACATGCCTGTAGTCCCAGCTACTCGGGAGGCTGAGGCAGAAGGATCGCTTGAGTCCAGGAATTTGAGGTTGCTGTGAGCTAGGCTGACACCATGGCACTCACTCTAGCCTGGGCAACACAGTGAGACTCTGTCTTAAAAAAAAAAAATTAAAATAAAAAAAATAAACCTCTGGGCAGAGCAACAGCATCTGTAGTTTTTTTTAAGTTCCTCAGTGTATGTGCATAAGTAAGTTTTGGCCCTCTGATGCAAATTTGAATATTTTCACATGAAGATAGTCTATACCAGCAATCAAAAAGGCAGAAAGGGTCAGGAAAAATTGTAAATACAAATTGATATGGTTCTTTGTGTGCCGAGAATCAAAAAACAGACATTTCTGCTGGAACTCATGAAGACGAGTGTGTGTGTGTGTGTGTGTGTGTGTGTGTGTGTGTGTGTGTCTTTGTGTATATATAAGGACACTGACATGACAGGTTTTGCACAGCTGCATGAACAGGCATAGAATGCTCATGATTAAGAAAAAATAAATTCTGCACCCAAAGCATGTCTTAACACCTCCTGTATGCTAAGTGCTGTCCCGGGAAATAAGATGAGTAAGATTTAGTCCTTTCTCATGATTCAGAAACTCATATCCTCAGAAGGAAATATTGCTTTGACAGGCCTACTGGAGTGAGAGGAAAGCAAGGCAGAGGGAGGACCTAGATTTGAGTTTATGTCCCCCAAACCTGTCATGTGTATGACCTTGGAGGAAGTTCAATATCTTTCCAAGCCCCTGCTGCTCACCTGTTGAAGGTCCCAGTTCGATTGGTGACTCTGCCTCCCTTTCCCCTCCATTCTATAATTGCTCCTCCCTCAGAGGAACTTCATACTGTCTCTACATCATATACCTGCGTTCATCTGTGTCCCCTGGTCCAGACTTATTCCTGGGCCCACCTCCCACCTCCCTCAAAGGACTCATTCTGTCTTATGTGTCCTCTTCCCTAAGGACCCTGTAGTCAAGTCCTCAGTGGCAGTTGATATGTCACAAAATTCTCCCAGTAAAAAGTGGGCAAAGGACATGAACATATATTTTGCAACAGAAGACATACAAATGGCCAAAGGGCATTAGGAACAAATGCTCAGTATCACTAATCATCAGAGAAATGTAAATCAAAACCACAATGAGATATCATCTTATAATAATCAGAATGGCTATTATAAAAAGACAAAAAATAACAGCTTTTGGCAAGGATACAAAAAAGGAACACATACACTGTGTGGTGAAGTAAACTAGTACAACATCTATAGAAAATAGTATAGAGATTTCTCAAAGAACTAAAAATAGAACTACCATTTGATCTAGCAATCCCACTACTAGGTATCTACTCAAAGGAAAAGAAATCATTATATCAAAGAGCTCTCTGCCATTGTACATTTATTGCAGCACTATCCATAATAGCAAACATGGAATCAACCTCAGTGTCCATCACACACACACACACACACACACAGACACAAAATGGAATACTTTTCAGACATAAAAAAAATGAAATCATGTCTTTTGCGCAACATGGATGGGATTTTAGTCCATTCTCTTAAGTGAAACAAGTCAGACACAGAAAGACAAATACCACAGGTTCTCACTTATAAGTAGGAGCTAAGTAATGTGTACACCTGGATGTAGAGTATGGAATAATAGACATTGGAGACTTGGGAAAGGTAGGAGTGTGGGAAAGGGTAAGAGATGAGAAGTTACTTAATGGGTATACTGTATATTATTCAGGTGATGGTTATACAAAAAGCCCAGATTTGACCACTACACAACATATCAGTGTAACAAAATTGCACGTGTACCCCATAAATTTATGCAAATAAAAAAACGAAATTCTCTAGAGGTGAGTTGCTAAAGAATAATAACAGGATACTTTGTTTCCTTCTCAAGGACTTGCTATCAGAAGTAAAATATCCAGAAAGCATATTGTTTTGGTGGGGTTGGTGAGATGTTTGGGGAAAACGTGGACTTCTCTGTGAAGTCCCTCAACGGACCCCGAAGAAAGAGCTCTTTGCTCTGCCTGAAATCTGCCTCTGTGAGGGGCCTTTCAGTGGGCACATTCCCTAACTCCAAAAGGCTTAGGTCCTGCTTCAAAGAAAGAATGAGTCCATGAGTCTTCTTTACTCTGCTGGGACTTATCAATGTAGGAAATTTGATAAGGTGAAAAGCCCAGAATATTGTAATTTTGAGAATAGTAACTCATTTCCAAACCAAAAAACTCTTTTTTCAATTGAACAGAATCTAAGGTGCTCTGTGAAGGTAACAACATTTTTAGAAACAGATAGTGATATTATTTAATATGTCTTTCTACTAAGGTGATGGAAAATACTACTTAGGTCAATTTACACACAAAATTAAGGATCATGTACCACCTTGTTGATAAAAACTCTTATGTTATTCCAAGAAATTATTTTCTTCTTTGAATTACTGTAGAAATTTATTTCTATTTTTTAATGACACACCACTTTCTACTCATATGATAGTTAGGTACATATGCTATTTTTTTCAACTAAACTGTAAACTCCATAGGAGAATATCCTACTCACAAAATAGTGCTGAGCTCCATGCTGTAACTACATATTGGTAGATCCACATGGAAGCATGCAAGTGTTTATAGTTGTATGTTAAAATAACACATACAAATAAACATGTACAAATAAATAAATAGCTCCTATCATGTATATAATGGGGGAAAACTCAGACAAAAGTAAGGAAGAGGTAGAAGAAAAAATGGAACTAGAAATGGAAAAGGATGAGCAGCAAAGAGAAAAAAAGAGATTAACAAAGAATACAAAGGAACTATCAGGGATATTAATACGATATCCAGAAAAGAAATACCTGCAATGAGGAAATTAATTAAAGCCTATTTTTAAATAGTTTATAAATTTCCAATTGTCTTCCTAAAATCAATAAAGTGAATACACATTTTGATCCTTTGGTCAAGAAGTTATACTCTCAATGTGCTCAAATATTCAGGAGGCAATGTGCAGTTCCAACTGCTTCTATTTCAGAGAAAGACATTGACAGGATCTCCTGATGAGTGAAAGATGCCCTTGCTACTCCACTGAGTCTGCTGTCATTCACATCCTTGTCTGCTTCAAGCAGTCTTCTAAGGGGAGAATATTAACAATTGAGTCCACAGATGGCCAAAGCAGGCAGAGCATTAATTAGTTTTGACTTTTGTACATCATTTTAGTCTAGTGTCATTCGTAATTGAATAAGGCACTAGACAAATATGATAAGCAAAATTTGGGATTATCATTGACACAAACTATTCAAAATATTTAGGGTCTTTATTCTCTTTCTACCTGAGACAGTTTCCGTTTAGTGATTCTTTCAGTCTTGTTGGAGAAGTCAACGCAAAAAGAAAAAATGATAATATAAGGATGGGTTTTATGCTTTTATCAGTCTACTTCTTGGGATCAACCCTCATGCCACTCTTAGATCCAAGCCCCACAGGAGAGCGGGGGCTGAAAAAAGAGGCTAGATGGCAGAGGGGAAGCTAATTCTGGATTTTCTCCTTTGCTAAAGTTATTGGCCTTGGCCTTCCTTGCTCAAGGACTTTGAGACAGTAACTCAGAAGCACCATGAAGAATAAACTTGGATTCTGGCCAGTCCCTTAACACGGTCTTGCTTGATGGACCATCTCCCCTCAGCTGATAAAATGCTTCACCAGTGTTCCCAGAGCTCACTATGATTTATCACAGTTCAACAAACTGTAGTTAATTGTGATGCTTCAGTAGTTGTATAAATTAACATTCATTCAGGATTCTAGATAAATTAAAATAGACTAAGGCTGCCTTTTCTGTAAGTCTGAGACAATTTGTACAATTGGATCTCCATGAGAAACTTATTATACTACTCCTATGACATTTTGAAGAAATTCACGCCCCAGGAGACTGGCCCAGTGCCCTTCTACCGCATGTCCCGTGAGCAGCATAACTGCCTGGACAGCTATCGTTTTACATGGCCAATATCGGTAAGTTGTACGTTCTGTTCTGTTGCCATTAGTAAGCATTTCATGATTAATTAGCAGGTTGTTCCTAAAAATTGAAAATCAATATTTACATTACTTGATTGCATTTAACATTGTTCACTGTATCATCGATTAGTAGTACTGTAATTCCTTTTTTTTTTTTTTTTAATAGAGCCTGGGTCTTGCTGTATTGCCCAAGGGTTCGAGTCTATCTTAGGCTCAAGTGATCCTCCCACCTCAGCATCCCGAGTTGCTGGGACTACAGGCGCACACCACCACACCTGGCCTTAGTATTGTGGCTCTAATGCTACAATTTATTGGCCGACAAAAGAATACAGATTCTGTTTCTTATTCTCCACAATTGCTCAAAATCATGCAGTATTTCAGTCTACTTTATATTTGGCTCATTTATTTTTTGTACAAGTTTTTTTTTTTATTTCCCTGGCATTCTAGTTGTCTTTCTTTTTTTGTGAAGTGCAGAGCATATGTCATCCTTATTATACTTCTAATATACACTTCTATTAAGTTTTCTGTTACATAAAATGTCACACAAAGTCTACATTTCCTTTGGAAACTCACTGATTTTGTATTTTAATTTATACTTGTTATCTCATAGTTGGACCACAACTGTCTTGAAACTATCTTCCACCCTGGAGTTCCTAATTACCTTTCACTCATGTGCTTCAATCTAGATGGAAAGCTCTGCAGCAGAATGAGACAACAATCCCCCTAAGACTGTTTTTCACTACTTTCCTGGGTTGGATAAATATTTTGTGAATTGCATGTTGCCTTCTGTTTTGGTTTATACTGTTTTCCTGAAGTACATTCTGATGCAACTTCTAAGGAAGTTTGTACAAAATATAAACTTTCTGAATTCATGTATGTCTGAAAATGTTTTATTAGACACTATGGCTAAGATTTATAGTTTAAATTTTTTCTTCAATTTTATTTTTATATTTGTGTATATTGCTTATTTTTTTCCCTCTGGAAATTTTTAAGATGATCGCTTTATCCTTACTGTACAAAATGTGGACATTTCATTAACTATGCCAGCACTTGGGAGACCTTTTGAAACAGAAGACACTTGTATGCCTTCGTAATTTGGAAATGCTTTTTATTAATTCTTTGAAAATCCCTTACCTCTCTTTTCTCCTTCCTCCCTCCCTTCCTCCTCCCTTTCTGTCTCTATTCATTTCTTTTCTATTAGTTGAGTTTGGGATGCTGTATTATGTAGTATTATTTTAAGATAATACCTGATTATATTAAATATCACTATTTCTGTTTTCAGGTAAACAGAAACCTGACTGAAGTGGTTCATTCAACAAAATACAGTTTTGAATCTTCATATAATTAGAAATTTAGAGGCGAGAAGTCTTGGTCTGGGTGGCAATTCCATAATCTATGAAAACCCTGGGTCCTCCCTCTTCCTGAGTCATCATCTTTGGCATATGGCATTTACCCTCGACATGCCACTGTGGCTGCTCTTTCTCCATGTGTGCTTTCTGTGGTCCAGTCCGAAAGTGGAAAGAAGGGTGGAGGGGAAAATGAGAAATCATCGGAGACCCCTTAAATATTATAAGGAAGAAGAGAATAGATGTTGAGTGGGCAACTATCAGTGTGTGCTTGAAACCTCCTGATGTAACAGCTATGTCCCTTATTGCACTCCCATAATCATGATCTCTATTTCTTTTTGTTCTTGCAGATTTCCTTAAATGTGTTTTCCAACCCTCCCATAGAACTTTTTAAAGCCTGAGCAATCATCATTTTTAATTTGTTAAAGCTTGCTTATTTTTGTTTTATGAATGCAAAAATCTTTTCCTATTTTTCTGAGGGACTAATTGAAAGGTCTTAAATCTGTCCTTTGGTTACTTGAATTATCTCTTGTTTGCTCTGGGTTGTAATTTTGTATCTTGAGCCTTCTCTTTCGTGTTTCAAATTTCCTGAGATGTTGACTTAATTTGGTTGTCCCATAGTACAGAATCTAGTTGGGAGCTCTGTGCATAGTGAGGGCATCTCAATCAGCAGGCTCTTTAAATATAGAAGGATATCCTTGCAGTTCAGTCCTCATTCCCTCAAGCCAGGCAGCCAAAACACACACACACACACACACACACACACACACACACACACACACACACGCACGCACGCACACACACGCACACACACACACACACACCCCTGGAGTTTATTCTCTTTTCCTGTATTTGGCACTTACTCCAATTCAGGACCAGATGTAAGCAGGACTGGAAAGTAAAGAAAGGATAGATTTGGGAAACCTAATACTAATATATTTAAGAAATGCTATACAATATTTGATTTTACTTTCTGAACGTAGATTCCTATCCTTCTTGATCTGTAAGATCTTTTTTGATCAGACTCTCTCAGAGCTAAATTACAGGTAATTCAATGTAGGGAATAAGCAGCAAAATGAAAAAAAAAAAAAAAGAATAACATTTTGCATCCACCAGTGAAGACATTTAGGATGACAGCCAGATTTTGAAAATGCTTGAGCCCCACTTGAAATTAATTTTGGTATAAATTATGGGGTAGCTAACTCAGAGAGCACCTCTCATCTCTCTAATTTTCACCATATCAGCACTCAATATAATTTGTTTTTCTGAAAAAAGTATTGGTGATAGAAAAGAAAATGTAACAGAATTTGATTAACTCCATTTTGTAATAAAAATTATGTGCTCTCCTGAAAAAAAGCCATCAAATTTTGAAATTGCTAATATTTTAACTGGCCATCTATGTATTGTGTTCAACTTCAGCATGATTTTGAACAAGAAGGTGAAAACTTGGTTGATTTATAATGTTAAAGAATAAAATCTTTGTGTGCTGTTGGGTGTTTTTGGTCTATTTCAAAGCATTTCATGAAAATATATACCAACAACATCATTCTAAATGGGCTTCTAAGCTTTTTGCCAGAGATGGGAGAACATTTTCTATCAGGAACCAGTAACCTCACACATGCTATGTCAATTTAAGGCTTACATGGAAAAACAGTCACTTAATACAGCTTTAGCTTTTGATTTTGAAAGAGAGAAACTTTTTAAAAGCTTAAGTAGAGAAGCTATGAGACTTGACAATAGTATCAGTTACTTACAAATATACTTTAATTCTATACTATATATGCACATAATACAGAGATAGAAGTAAAGGTGGAGGAGGAGAGAAAAAGAGACAGGTGGAAAGAGAAAGAAAACAAGAGCAAAACATTTAGAGACTAGAGAGGAACAGGAGTTCAATAGATTATGAAGTGTGAAAATATTTTTTGTTACGTGATGCTGTCTCCCAGGGCTGAGTTATGTATTAGCAGCACCTTCTGAGCTATTAATTTATTGGCATGTGCTCACATATCCTTATTCTTTATTCTTAAATGCAGTGAATAGTCATAGTAGCCCATAATGGGGGCTTCTATTTAGACTACATTACAGTAACTAGGGGAATTTTATTTAGGAGGCAGTACCTAAACCATTATTGTTATTCCTATTATTTAAGCTAAACTAGACTTAATCACTTTCATCAGTCTTCCCACTAGTGTTTTTTTTCGTGGTCCCAGACCCAGTCTAGGTTTCCCCATTGTATTTAGTTTTTATGCTGCCATAGTCTCTCCCAGTCTGTGGCACTTCCTCAGTCTCTCTTTATCTTCCAGGTCCTGACATGTCTGAACAGTACTGGACAGCTATCTTGAAGAATTTCTTGCAGTTTGAATTTGTCTAATCTTTTTTCATGATTAGATTTAATCTATGCATTTTTGGCAAGGGTAGCACAGAAATGACAGGCCCTTCTTAGTGCATCATATCAGGAAGTGCACGATGTCAATATGTCTTATCATAGGTGTTATTAACCTGGCTCACTTGGCTGAGTTGGTATCTGCCAGGTCTTTTCATTTTCCTTTTGTAATTAATAAATATCTTGGGAGCGATAATTTCACACAAGGCAAATATAGTCTTTCTTCTCAAAGTTTTGCCCATTAATTTTAATATTCATTGGTAGATTTTGCCTGCAACAATTATTACTGTGGTGTTTTAATGGTGAATTTCTATGTCCATCTTCTCTTCTTCATTTATTAATTGGAAGAGCTGTTCTCTCTTATTTATTTATTTATATCATTATAGACTCATGGAAACTTATTGTATTCTGCTGGTTATAATCCAATGTATCATTAACTTGCTCAAGCTTTAGATATTGGGAGCTCTTTCAGGTTGGCTTCTGTGAGCTTTTTGACCTGTCTTCATTCTTTTTTGAGCATTTCCTTACTTTCTGGCACTACAAGATGCTCCTGGTTCATCCTAGGTTTTCCTTGCCCCACCCTTGGAATCGATTGCTATAAGATCTGGTTTCTTTTGCTGGAAAATGTTATTTAGTCACAAAGATCTAGGCTCTAGGTGCGTTCATTATTACTGGCATGCCATTGACTCTAGACCCCAGAAGTTGTTCCTGCTTTCACCAATACCATGCTGCCATGATTAATGTGGCTTTATATTGAAATTTTGTATTGTGAAGGTTCCAACTTTGTACTTTTTAAAAAATTTCTTTAGCTCTTGATGTTCCTTTGCCTTTAAATATAGGTTTTAGAATCAGTTTGTCATTATCTACAAAACAACCTGCTGGAATTTTTATTGGGTTTGCATTGAACCTATAGATCGATTTGGAATGAATTGACATTTTAACAATATTGAGTCTTCCAGATCCTTACTTTTCTACAACGCTGATTTCTAAACAAAATTCAAGCCAATTCATGGAAATCTATTTAAGGAAGCTTAGTTCAGAAACTGAATCTGTATACTAAAAATAGATCTCTATGTTAGGCAACACAAGACTTGGATGGGAAGCAGTTCACATTGTTTTTTAAATTTGATTTTGTCTCTTATGAGCCAACAATGGATAAACTGAGGAAAAAAGAAACAAATTTCTATATGGTAGAATATTAAGAGAACTGATAGGAGAATTTAGATATTTTCTTCTAATGCCCTTGATAACATCTTCACCAGATGTCCTGCCAAATCTGAAATACTGTCAAAACATTCTGCATTCACAGAACCATAACATTTATTTTTGGCTTTGTAAACATTGCAAGTATGCCTCCATTCTTTTCTTTCTTTATCCCCACCCCCATGTATTTTTTGGAGAGAAAACAAAACCTCGGATAAGACAGCAAATGAGTGGAATTATTTTTCCACCATGAATTCATTTGTTGGAACTACCTTGAGTTTCATTTATTGCAGGGATCTTAGAATAATCATTCCTAGTACATCCATTGTGGTTTGGAAACTAAAGAAGACTAGCATATGGTCTTTTAAAGCCTGTTTATGCTTTTGAGATTTTTTAAAAAATTAATATGTTCACTGACATCTTCTTTCAACTTCATCTTCTTATTATACATAAGTTGGAAGGGTGCTTGGTGGTGGTTTAGAAATTGGCCATGTAAGGCAGGGATATCTCAGAACAGTCTATTAAACTCTATGAAGGGATAAGCTGACATATTTCACTTTTAGAAGCCATGTATCCAATGACAGCTTTGTGGACATTTTTCTGATGAAGTAAATTATGCTGTGGTGTGGTAGACATGATTTCAGCTGCTGGTTACCTTGGGCTAGAAAATAAAAGGGACAGAATTATAATAGATTTTGAAGGAAAGCCACTTTTCAACAGTGAACTTTACTATTAGTATATAAAGTTTGTTTCCTAATTTTAAAAAAATTGTGGTAAAATGCAATTAACATAAAATTTACCATCTTAACCATTTTTAAGGGAACAGTTTAGCAGTATTAAGTACATCTACATTGTTGTGAAACCTACACTGTCATCCATCTCCAAAATTCTTTTCATCTTGCAAAACTGAAATTCTGTACCCATTAAACAATAATTCCCCATTCCCCTCTCCTCCCAGGCCCTGGCAACCACCATTCTACTTTCTATCACTATGATTTGGAATACTCCAAGTACTTCATATAAGTGGAATTATAGAGCATTTTTCTTTTTGTAACTGGCTTATTTCACTTAGCATAAAGTCCTCAAGGTTCATCCATGTTGTATTAATAGCATATATCAGGATTTTATTCCTTCACAAGGCTAAACAATATTCTGTTGTAGGTATATACCATATTTTGCTTATTGTCTCATCCATTGATGAATGCTTGAGTTGTTTCCACATGTTAGCTATTATGGAAAATACTTCCATGAATATAAATGTACAAATATCTCTTCAAGAACCTGCTTTCAATCTTTTGGGTATATACCCAGAAGTGGAATTGTTGGATCAAAAGGTAATTCTAGTTTAATTTTACGGGGGATCCACCATACTGTTTTCCACAGCAGCTATACCATTCTATATTCCCACCAATAGTGCACAAGTGTTCCTATTTCCTGGAAAATGTCTCGTGTGCACTTGAGAAGAATGTCTGTTCTGTTATTGTTGGGTAGAATGTTCTGTACATTTCTTTTAGAGCTGATTGATTTATTGTATTGCTCAAATCCTCTATTTTCCTACCTATCTTCTTTTGTCTGGTTGTTCTATCTGTTATTGAGAGTGAGGCATTAAAATTTCCAACTATTATTGTAGGACTCTCTATCCCTTTAAGTTTGTTAATTTTTGCTTCATATAATTTGAGGGTTTGTTATTAGGTCTTTAAATGTTTAAAATGGTTATATCATCTTATTGCATTGAAACTTTCAATAGTATATAACATCCTTTTTTGTTTCTTGTAACCTTTTTACATTTAAAGTTTATTTATTCTGATACTAGTATATCTACTTTTGGTCTTTCTTGGTTACTATTTGCATGGAATATATTTTCCCATTCATTCTCTTTCTACCTATTTGTGTCTTTGGATCTATAGTGACTGTCTTGTAGACAACATATAGCTAGATTGTGTTTTTTAAATCCCTTCTGCCAATCTCTGTCTTTTGACTAAATAATTTACTCCATTTTCATTCAAAGCAATTACTGATGGGGGGGGGACTTGTGTCATTTTGCTGTGTGTTTTCTGTAAGCTTTACAGATTTTCTGTCCCTACTTTCCTGCCTTACTGTCTTCTTTTGTATTTAGTTGATTTTTTTAGTGAAGAATTTAAATTTCTTTCTCATTTCCTTTTGTGTATAATCTATAGCTATTTTCATTGTGGTATCCTTGGGGATTACAGTGAACATCCTAATTATACTTAAATTATAACACTCTAATTTGAATTTATACCAGCCTACCTTTAATAACACACAAAAAAATCTACTCCTTTGTAGCTTCATTCCCAGTTCTTTCAGTTGTTGATCTAACAAAATTACATCATCATATATTGTATATCCAAAAGGATAAATAAATAAATTTTATTCATTAGTCACTTTAATTATATAGAACATAAAATACAGAGTCACAAACCAAAATTACAATAATACTAGCTTTTAAAATAATAATTTTATAAAATGTATTAGTCTTTTAAATCATGTAGAAGACAAAAGGTGAAGTTATAGACCATTATTATAATAACACTAGTTTTTACAATTTTCCATGTATTTACCTTTACTGAGCACTTTATTTCCTCATACAGTTTCTAGTTACTGTCTAGTGTCCTTACATTTTATCCTATAGGACTCCATTGAGCATTTCTTACAGAGCAGGACCATTGTTAATAAACTCCCTAGGCTTTTGCTTATATGGGAATACATGTCTTAATTCCTCCCTTTGAAGTACAATTTTGCTGAATATCAATTCTTGTTTCACAGGTTTTTTTCCTGTTATAACTTCGAAGAGTTCTAAAGAATAAAAACTCTCTGCTTTCTGGCCTCCAAAGTTTCTAATGAGATAGCTGCTGATAATCTTATTGCAGATCCCTTGTGTGTGATGTGTCTTCTCTCTTGCTACTTCCAAGATTCTCTTTGTCTTTGACAGTTTGATTATAATGTGTCTCAGTGTGGGTCTCTGAGTTCATCTTATTTAGAGTTTATTGAGCTTCATGTATATTTATATTTATGTATTTCATTAAATTGGGGAAGTTTTCAGCCATTATTTCTTCAAACATTGTCTTTGTCCCTTTCTCTCTCTCTTCTTTTTCTGTGACTGCCACATTGTATGTGTTGGTCTGTTGATGTTGTCTCACAGGTCCCTTGGGCTCTGTTCACTTTCCTTCAATCTTTTTCTTTCTGTTCCTCAGACTTAATAATTTCCATTGTCCTTCACCAAGTTCACTGATTCTTCTGCTTGCTCAAATATGCCTATGAAGCCGTCTAGTGAATTTTTTATTTTATTTATTATACTCTTCATCTCCAAAATTTCTTTTTGGGTTCTTTTTAGGTTTTATCTTCTTTTACTGATATTTTCATTTTTTCCTCTGTATTGTTTTCTTGACTTTATGTTTTTCTTTAGCTCTTTGAGCATCTTTAAGATCATTGTTTTAAATCGCCATTAGGATTTTTGGGGGACAGCTTCTGTTTGTTTATTTTCCCCTTTAAATTGGCCATACTTTCCTATTTCTTTGGATGCCTTGTGATTATTTGGTGCAATTGAACATTTGAATCTAATAATGTAACTCTAGAAACCAGATTCTCCCCCTTCCCCAGGGTTTGCTATTTCTTGTTTCTGTTTTTTTAATTGTTGTAGGCTGTCTCTGTTCCAAGGATCAGCCTGAGCTATAAACTCAGGTGTTCTCAGGTCTTTTTGAGCCTGTGTCTTTCCTTTGGTGTGTGCAATGACTTTCTAATTTTCCCCTTATATGTGGTTGTTTTTGAATGTCCTAGTCTTTAATGTCTGTTTCTCAAAAGGAAAAAACATATGCTGTCCCTTTAAATGCCCTGGAAGTCATTTCAGCTGAAGGGGGAGAGACTTGCAACAACAGCTTCCTGCCTCTGTGTCTGCACCTCTACCATCAGAAACAGCAATCAGGAATCATAACACAGATCCTCGCTATTTGGAAAACAGAGTCCTTTTTGCCTACCCTGGCTTCCAAAAGTGTGTGCAAGCTACTCTAGGAAGGTATGTGTGGCTGCTGCCTGCTGCTGAGCTGGGGGGTTGGGGATGGGTAACCACTGCTGAGCTAAGAGCTGAAATGTAGTGAAATTAACTGCAATTTACTATCTAAGCCTTCCCCTGGAGTCACAAGCCATCAATAGACTCCAGAGTACCAAAATAGTTCTATCAGGCGATTCTGCAGCACAGTTGCACAAATGAGAAGACAGATTGCTGGTGCTTCTTATTCCTCCATGGCCCCAGAATCTTCTGGTTTATAAAGTTTTTTATACAAAGACAGTATTTTTTAATGTGATATAGTTCATGTACCATAAAATTCAGCCCTTTGGGTACACAGATCTACACATTTTCACAAATGCATACTGTCACAAGCCACCAATGCTATGATATAATAATTTTATCATTTTAAAAATAATTCCCTCATGCTGTTTTGTAATCAATTCCTGCCCTGAGCCCTGCCTACAGATGGGAGAAATATTTACAAAGCATACATCTGATAAGGACTTCTACTCAGACTATGTGAAGAACTCTCAAAATGTAATAATAAGCAAAATACCAACCCAATAAAAAGTGGTCACAGAACTTGAACAATCATTTCACCAAAGAAGATACTTGAATAGTCAATAACCACATGGAAAGATGCTCAATGTCATTTGTCATTAGAGAAATGCAAATTAAAACCCTAATGAAATACCAATGCACACCTGTGAAAGCGTATAAAATTAAAAAGACTGAGCAGGTTAAGTGTTGGCTAGGATATGGAAGATCTGGAACTTTCATATACCTCTAGGAGGAATTTAAAATGCTATAGTCACTGTGAAAATCTCTTTGGCAGTTTCTTAAGTTAAACTTATGATGCAGTCACTTACCGTATGATACAGGTATTTATAGGAGAATAAGAAACTATATGTCCATGCAAAGATTTGCACATCATTTGTACATGTAGAAGCTTTATTTGTACATTGCCTTTTGAGTTTGGTATCTGCAATTGAGATTCATACGATGATAGTTTTAAAATGAACTTTATATTCTATACTCTATTGTTCTTCTGTCAATTCTTTAATATGATGAATAAATATTTTTGAAGAGTATGTGCTCTATGCCGAGTTCTGTCCTAAGAAGCCGATGTGGTAGACAAGCCTATGGTTCCTGCCCTCAGGGAGCAGAGATGGTTGGCAGTATGCAAATGTTAAGGGGGACACCAAGCAGTTAAGGCTTCAAGAAAAACTCAAAATTGAGGAAACAAGTCCAGTATGGGCATATAAAGCTTCCCTGAAAATCAGTCATTTAAAAGTAAGCAGAAGGACATAGAGTTTACTATGACAGTGGTTTTGACAGGCTTGTCCACGAACCAGTGCTGTTCCATAATGAAGTTTTTACTGGTCCATGGTGAAACAAGGAAAATGTAAGGACCATACTGTGAATTTATTAAATATAAAAGATTCTACTTATTTTGAGGTTGTGCCACTTCTAATTTTTTATTCTCAAATTTTTCTTTCAATAATAACTATATACATTTGTGTGTATGTATATGCAGAGAGAGAGAGAGAAGGGGGAAGGGAGATAATGATAAATGTGGCAAAATGTTAAAAATTGGTGAATCTGTATAATACTGTATATAGGAATTCTTTGTATTATTTCAAAAGGAGATGTTAAAAGTAAAAAGTTCTTTATTGAAAATCAGGGTATAATGGATGGCAATTATATTTTTATTTGTAAACTAAAAAGTAGGTAGTATCTTCTGTCAGTTTTGCAATTTTACTGCTGCATGAATTTCCAGTGGTGGATATAATAGTTTCCTTTTGCTGCTGTAACAGTTACTACAAACTTGGTGGCTTAAAACATGCAAATTTATTATCCTAAAATTTTTCAAGTCAGAAGTCCAAAATGATTCTCACTGGGCTAAAATCAGGATGTCAGCAGACTCCGTGAAAGAATCCACTCCTTGCCTTTTCCAGCATTTAGAGGTCACCCTTATTACTTGTATTGTAACCCCTTTTTCCACCTTCAAAGCCAGCAGTGTGATATCTTCAAATCTCTCAAATTCTGACTCTCTTGCTTCCCCTTTCCTAATGAGAACCCTGTAACAACATTGGTACCACCAGATAGCCCAGTATAATCACCTTGTCTGAAGGTCACATGATTAGCAACCTTAATTTCATTGGCAACCTTATTTCTGCTTCACCATATAACATAGCATGCCCAGTGGTTCCAGGGATTAGGATATGGATGCCTTTGGGCAACCACTGTTGCCTGTGGGGAATGTGGGAGGAACGTTCAGGCCACTGGGAGAAGAGGCAGAGTGTGGCAGGACAGACAGTGGAGTGGTGGAAAGGAGCCAGGCAGGGAAGAAGCTTTTAGGGCATGTTAAGGATCTGGGGCTTCATCCAGTGGGAAACCACAGAAGGGTTTTAAGAGGTGGCTGACATGTTCAGATTTGTATTTATGGAAGTTTACCCCATATTCAATGAACAAAGTAAGCTGGGTATGAATGGCTTGCTGAGTACAAGTTACGAGTCTCTTCTAGTCATTCTGACAAGAACTGGTGGTATTCCAGTCTTGGCTAAGAGAAGTGGGAAAGGACAGAAATAAGTCACTCTTCATTAGTGCTGGGAGAAGTGAGAAATGGAACTGGACGCCTCAGGTGGCAGTGCCCTCTTCAGTGATGCTAAGATACTACTTAGAAGGAAGGATGGGCAGGACTTGGGGACGACTAGACAATGGGCATTGAGAGGGAGGGCACCAGTCAGGGTTCAACCGGAGAAGCAGAGTCAACAGAAGATGTGGTCTTTACCTGTGGATTTATTAGGAGGAATCTCCTTCACAATTGTGCAGCTGGTCAAGTATGTCCAAGACTACAGGACAGGTGGTGAGGAAAGGAAGATGTCAAGCAGGCTGGGTCCCCAGGAGCCTGAGCTAAGGCTTGTTGCCCACAGACGGGCAGACAGGGTGGGGGGAACAAGTGCAGACTCAGCTGCTGTTTGGAGCCTCTGGCTCGCGGAAGACCTAAAGTCTCTGTTAAAGGCTCATCACTGATTAAGTCAGGCCCATCCAGGATACTCTCCTTTTTTATTAATATGAAGACAACTGACTAAGGACTTTAATATATCCAAAAAATCCCATCACAGAAGCACGTACAGTTGGTGTTTGATTGAATATTGGGGAGAAGGTGTATGCATGCTACAAACTGGCGGTTGCCTTTCTTCCATCCTCCAACTGCTGTGAGAGAACAGCCCTCGTAGCTCATCCTAACTACAAATACACTAGAAAGGGAATTATGAGGACTGTAGTTTGGCCCAGCCAAGATAGCTGATGCATCACAAAGTTGTCACAGGAGGAAGGAATGAAGGATGATACAAAGATTCCTGGTTGGAGCCACTGGGAATGGGCTTTGGGGACCCAATCGTGCATGTGACACGAAGAATATACCGGGGAAGAACCTTTTACGTTTTGTATCTTTTGTTGCTATCACAATCCTACAAGACAAGATGGGGATAGGGAGGGTACATGCATGGGAAGAACAGCACTTCAAGCTCAGTGAGCCTCATTCTGGACTTCTCTTTTGCAGTTTGTTGTGACTCAGCCCCATGTCTGCAGGAGCCGTGAGGCACCAGCCCCAGGGAGCTGACAGACGACACTATGACTAAGACTTGTAGCTTTGTCTGTGGTTTTACTGCCTAGTAGTAATATTCACACCTCTTGGATTCTTGGCCTCCTGGACCCGCTGTAAAAATGGCATCTACTCTCCTCAGCTCTCTGGGGTGTGTTCACAGGAAGCTGGAGGGGCAGTGTGAAGAGGGTGGGGGTGGGTGGCTGTGCTGTCACCGTCGTGGCTCCCTGCTGTGTGAGAGTGCGCGTGCTGACAGTCCAGGGCAGCCTCAGCTCCCTCTCAGCCATGCGTGCCCCTGGGTATCCTGCGAAACAGCGTGGCTGTGCTTTTTATGTCATTAGAAAGGCAGAACTTCCCCAAGTATCCCTTGCTTCCTAGGACATATTTACCTTAATGTCTTAGAGTAAAGATGTTCCCCATGATGATTTTTATTTATTTATTTTTTATTTATTTATTTATTTATTTTGAGACAGAGTCTCACTCTGTTGCCCAGGCTAGAGTGAGTGCCGTGGCATCAGCCTAGCTCACAGCAACCTCAAACTCCTGGGCTCAAGCCCAGTAGCTGGGACTACAGGCATGCGCCACCATGCCCAGCTAATTTTTTCTATATATATATTTTTAGCTGTCCATATAATTTCTTTCTATTTTTAGTAGAGACGGGGTCTCGCTCTTGCTCAGGCTAGTTTCGAACTCCTGAGCTCCAACAATCCGCCCACCTCGGCCTCCCAGAGTGCTAGGATTACAGGCGTGAGCCACCGTGCCCGGCCTGATGATTTTTAATGCATTTACTCTGTTACGAATTTTCATGGTGTTTAAAATTAATTTATTGAGTATGCAATTAGGAAAAGTCTAAAATCACCATGTATTGAGCATGAACTGTGTGCTAAGTTTTTCACATGCATCTTATTTTTTTCTCCACAACTGATCCAAGAGATGAGCATTATTATCTACACTTTGCAAATAAGGATTTACAAAGTTATATTCCTAGTAAATGACAGAGTGAGGTTTTGAACCCATGTCTGTTGAAATAATGACAATACTTTATCCATTGGGACACACTGTTCATCTAAACCTTCACTAGTAGCTCAGTAACTTTACCCCATAATAAGGTATTACGTATAGACGTCAATGATATTCTCTGAAAAAATTAAAAGGAAAAACTGTTATCTTCAACTATCCACTATTGCAAATTGGCTTTAAGTACAAGAAATCCACAAATTCATAGGGAAAACATAACATAAATGGCTAGAACAGTAATGAAATAGAATTGTCAAGCAATGTAAAGGTCCTAAAATCTGTTGTTTGATTTATCTAGGCATACTTAGCTAGATACTTACGATAAATAAAAAGATAAATCTGATACAAATTTTGAACTAAAGGAGGTTTACACTCCACTCAGATGAGTGGAGAGAGAAGATATGACATCGATTATTATAGTGTAAGATAGCAAAGGCTAGATAACATAAGAGAAGAGCAGAAAAGGTGTTTTGGTAAAATAGCAGAGATTTATAGGATATGCACCAATATGTCATGACATCCCGATTGTCACAGTCTATTTCCTGCATTAGAGAATTTCTATATTTGGAAGTAAGTTATCCCAAATTTGGGTTAATTAAGTGTAAGGCTTCTAGTTTACACAGTCAAGCTCTCTGGCATACAGTGGTACAAACAGTGCAATATATTGAATCAAATTGTCATCAATAGTCTTACAAAGGTAGGGCACCCTCAAATGGCTTTTATAGGTTGGCAGTGTGTACATTGGCTAATAATCAGTATAGTTTGGGTTTGTTGAATATTTTATTCTGTTCTCAAACTCTGCACCAGCATGTAAATGATGGCGTACATCAAATTGGTACTAACTGATCAGCACTTATGTGCACATATACTAGTAACATTCATCGAATGTTGGGCAGGTGAGGGGCGGGAGGAGGAAATGAGTAAATTCCCACCCAGTGGGTGTGGTGCGCACCATCTGGGGGATGGACATGCTTGAAGCTCTGACTTGGGTGGGGCAAAGGCAATATATGTAACCTAAACATTTGTACCCCTGTAGTATGCTGAAATAGAAAAAAATAAATAAAAAAGAATGATGGGTGTGTGTGTGTGTGTGAGAGAGAGAGAGACAGAGAGAGATACCACAATAATGGTACCTAGGGATGAAGGAAGACATCAGCAGATAATAAATCCAGACTTCTATACCTGAATAGCAGCTCCCACACTTTGTCAGAATTACAAATTATACCCATATTCTGGGCTCTCTTTCTTACTTGGTCTTTGTAGTTTCTTGCCTCTGTGATTCTGGATATGACATCATGGCTGCACCCTCCTACTAATAAACTTGCCGTCAAATCAACATTTGTGCTGTGGTGTCTGGCTCTCATTTGCAAGCTTGCCCACTGGTTTCAATTCTTTCCCACCAATTCCAGCTGGATATATGGCAGGATGGCCAGGGAAGGGTAGTGGCCATTCCTCATGATCTGATTCTCTGAGATTTGGCAGCTTCAACCAGAACTGGGGTCATCCCTAAAGACAAAGTGCCTGTGTGCCTTAAGTTTACTTCTTAGATGTTGATTAAGTCTCAGGAATTATTTTCCCTCATTGTTGATAAGAGTGGTATTATACATGGTTATTGGGCACCCAAGGAATCTTGCAGAAACAAACAGAAGCTACAGTGTAAGCGTGATATTGACCCCACCATTCTAAGTGAAAGGGTTTTATTTTCTTTTCTGAGAAACACACTATCCTCCTAAGCCTCAGTCCTTTTACTCAATTAAGCTTTGCAGGCTAAAACATTAACAGTAATGATGCTTTGTATACAAAAAGAACATGACAAAATATTACTTCATCTTTCAGAGAAAGCTCAGAAGTGGGGACAGGCACTCTGGACATTTCATCTCAGGACCAGGAAGCAGGACCACTTGAAAAACCTGTGGAATACTAAGGCAGACTGGGAATGCTGCAGATAAAAAGAACAGTATACTTGCTTGGACAGATGGACAGAAGAAAGATGGGCTGATTTGTGCTATGTCAACTTGATTAAGCAAAAACCATGTTTCCCAGAAAAGGAAAAAAAAAAAATGGCAGACTAGCAGCAGCCTACCAGCATGCTGCTCCCAACGGAAAAAAAGTGAAAGGTGCAGGCAACTGCCTACGTACCGATCGCTGTTCTCTGAAGCAGCATTGTGAAATCACAGAGAAGCAACATAGGACATTCAGAGTGGGGAAGATTAAAAAAAAAAAAAAAAGGAGAGGTTCCAGCAAGGAACAGAAGCCCTGCAAACCTATTATCCCTGAGCTGAGAAAACAGGTACCAGATGAAAAGAAACCAGCAAAAGAACCCTGGTGACATGAAAAATCAAAACAGATCAGCACCCACAAGGGATTACAATGGAGTAACAGCAGTGAATTCCAACTCCAAGGAAATTGTCAAAATGACAGAAATGCAATTCAGAATATCAGTGGCAAATAAGATTAATGGAACTGAAAAGAAAGTTTAATACAAACAAAAAGAAGCTCAAAAAATATTTCAGGAAATTAATGAAACAGTCACTAAAGAAATAGGCAAAATTTGGAAAGGTATACTAGAACTTAAAGACATAAAAGAGTCATTCAGGGATTTTCAAAACACAGCAGAAAGTTTTAACAACAGATTAAACCAAGGAGAAGAAAGGATCTCAGAGCTTGAAAACAAGGCTCTTGAGCTAACGCAATCATTTAAAGAGGAAGAGAAGAGAACAGCAATGGCAGAGCAATCACTTAGAGAGATGTGGGACTATGCAAAGTAAACAAACATACAAATTATAGGTATCATTGAGGAAGAGGAAGAAAGTGCTAAAAGCATGGAAAATCTATTTGAGGGAAGAATGGAAGAAAACTTCCCTAGTATCACCAAAGATCCAGACATCTAGGTACAAGATGGCCATCAAATTCCAGGAAGATTCATAACAAAATGGACATTTTCAAGACACGTAGCAATCAACTTGACCAAAGTCAAAATGAAAGAGAAAATTCTGCAAGCAGCCAGACATAAGCAATGACAGTTCTACAAAGGAAAACCTATCAGGATGACAGCAGACTTCTCAGAAGAAACCTTACAAACCAGAAGGAGTGAGCCCTTGATCTTCAATCTTCTTAAACAGAACAACTGCCAGCCTAGAATTTTGTATCAGGCAAAACTAAGTTTCACATTTGATGCAGAAATTAAGTCTTCCCCAGACAAGGAAACATTGAGGAAATTTATCATAAATAGACCTGTCCTGCAGGAAGTATTCAGATTTGCATTCTATATGGGTCAGCACAATAGATACCCACTAGTGTAAAAACACCAAAAAGCTATAGATCAGAACTCAGAAACCACAATGGCTCAAAAGGTAAAACAAAGCAATAAAATTCTATGCAACATGATGAACAGAAATTCACCCCACTTATCAATTATTTCAATAATTATGAATGGCTTGAACACTACACTGAAGAGACACAGGCTGGATGAATGAATAAATAAATACAAGCCAAGCATCTGCTGCCTCCAGAAATGCATCTAAACCATAAGCACTCATTCAGACTCAAGGTGAAGGGAAGGAAAACAAAATTCCACACAAATGGAAAGCAAAAGCAAGCTGGTATAGCCATTCTCATATCAGATAACATAGAATTCAAATCAACAAAAGAAAGACAAAGATGGTTATTAATTAATGGCAAAGGGGACAATTGAACAAGAAGACATAACAATCCTAAATATTTATGCACCTAACACAGGTGTGCCCAGATTCATAAAGTGAACCCTACTTGATCTAAACAAAATTATAAACAGCAGCATTGTAATAACCAGGGACATAAAAACCCCACTAACAGAATGAGACAGATCCACCAAGCAGAAAATAAGCAAAGAAACAATGGAATTAAACAAATGGGCCTAACAGACTCTAGAACAAATGGGCCTAACAGACATCTACAGAATGTTCTACCCCAGAACTACTGAGTATACATTCATCTCATCAGCTCACAGCACATTCTTTAAGATTGATCACATCCTAGGCCACAAAACATGTCTCAACAAATTTTAAAAAGTAGAAATTATACCATGTATCTTCTCACACCACAGTGGAATAAAATTAGAAATAAATTTCAACAGAAACTGCTGAATAGTTCTTGGGTCAAGGAGGAAATTAAGAGGGAAATCAAAAGATTCTTTGAACTAAATGGCAAAGGAGACACAACTTACCAAAATCTGTGGAATTTGGCAAAATCAGTCCTAGGAGAAAATTCATATCCTTAAATACCTACATCTAAAAGACAGAAAGATCACAAATCAGCAATCTAATGAGTCATCTGCAGGAGTTGGAAAAGGAAGACCAAACCAATCCCAAATTCAGCAGAAGAAAAGAAATAACACAGGTCAGAATAGAACTAAATCAAAACAATTCCCAAAGAATTGTACAGAAGATTAATAAAATAAAAAGTTGGTTCTTTGAAAAGATAAAGAAAATTGACAGGCCTCTTATTAGATTAAACCAAAACAGAAAAAAAAAAAAACAAAACAAATAACCTCAATCAGAAATGAAAAAGGAGATATTACAACTGATACCACAGAAATACAAATTATCATCCATGAAACTATAAAAATCTTTATGTACATGAACTTGAAAATGTGGAGGAAGTGGACAAATTCTTAGAATCACACATCCTTCCTGGGCTCAATCAGGAAGAAATAGAATTACTGAAGAGACCACTATCAAGTAACAAAATTGAAACAGCAATACAAATTTTTCCAACAAAAAAAGTCCTGGACCAGATGTTTTAAAGCCAAGTTTTACCAGACACAAAAAGAACTGATACCTATACTACAGAAATTATCTCATAAGTCAAGAAGGAAGGAATCATCCCCAACTTGTTCTACCAAGCCAATATCACCTTGACACCAAAGCCAGGAAAGGACATAACAAAAAAAGAAAACTAGAAATCAATAACTCTTATGAATATAAACACAAAAATTCTCAATAAAATCCTAGCACACTGAATTCAGCTGCACATGAAAAAAATAATCCACCATGACCAGGTGGGCTTCATCTCAGGGATGTGAGGATGGTTCAACATACACAAATCTACAAATGTGATTCACCACATAAATAGAAGCAAAAACAAAGACCATATGATTCTCTCGATAGACACAGAAAAAGCATTTGACAAAATTCAGCACCCTTTATGATAAGAACTCTTAACCAAATAGGCATAGATGCAACACACCTCAATATTATAAAAGCCGTATATGACAAACGCACAGCCAACATGATACTGAATGGGGAAAATTTGAGAGCATTCCCACTCAGATCTGGAACCAGACAAAGTTGCCCTCTGTCAACAATTCTATTCAACATAGTGTTGGAAATCCTAGACAGAGCAATCAGGCAAGAGAAGAAAATCAAGGGTACCAAAATGGGGAAAGAAGAGATCAAACTATCACTCTTTGCTGATGATATAATCTTATATACAGAAAACCCCAAAGATCCTGCCAAGATGCTGCTGGAATTGCTAAATAAATACTGCAAACTCTCAGGTTACACAATCAATGTACACAAAACAGTATCATTCCTATGTGCCAACAATAGTCAAACTGAGAATCAAATCAAAGACTCAATACTTTTAACAATAGCAACAACTAAAATAAAATACCTAGGAATATACTAAACCAAGGAGGTAAAAGACCTCTATAGGCAGAACTTTGAAACACTGAGGAAAGAAATTGCAGAGGATGTAAAATGTGGATTGGCAGACTCAACCTTGTTAAAATGTCTATACTACCCAAAGTGATTTACAGATTCAATGCAATCCCCATTAAAATATCAATGTCATTTTTCACAGATCTAGAAAAAATAATTCTATGCTTTGTATGAAACCATAAAAAGCCCCTAATAGCTAAATTTAAGCAAAAAGCAACCTTAAGCAAAAAGAACAAATTGGGAAGCATCAATTTGCCAGACTTAAAGCTATACTACAAAGCTATAGTAACCAAAACAGCATGGTACTGGCCCAAGAAGAGAGACATAGATCAATGGTTCAGAACAGAGAACCCAGATATAAAACTATCCTCATATTGCCATCTGATCTTTGATAAAGCAGACAAAAACATATAGCAGGGGAAAGAATCCCTATTTAATAAATGATGTTGGGAAAATAGGATAGCCACAGGTAGAAGATTGAAACAGGACCTGCATCTCTCACCACTCACAAAAATTAATTCATAATGGATAACAGACATAAACCTAAAGCAGGAAACTATAAGAATTCTAGAAGATGGAAAAACTCTTATAGATATTGGCCTAGGCAAGGAATTTATGAAGAAGACCACAAAGGCAATCACAGTAACAAAAAAAAAAAAAAAAAATGGGACTTGATTAAACTACAAAGCTTCTGTACAGCCAAAGAAACAATCAATAGAGCAAATAGACAACCTACAGAATGGGAGAAAATATTTGCATCCTATCCATCTGATAAAGGGCTAATAACCAGAATCTAAAAAAACTCAAAGAAATCAGAAAGAAAACATCAAAGAAGCCTATTAAAAAGTGGGCAAAAGACAGGACAGAAGCTTTTCAAAAGAAGATACACTAATGGCCAATAAACATACAAAAAAAGTGCTCAATGCCTCTAATCATCAGGGAAATGCAAATCAAAACCACAATGAGATTTCACTTAACTACAGTGAGAATGGCTTTTAACAAAAGATTCCAAAACAACAGATGTTGGCATAGATGCTGAGAGATAGGAGCACTTATACACTGTTGGTGGGACTGCAAACTAGTACAACCTCTATGGAAATTAGTATGGAGATACCTCAAAGAACTAAAAGTAGAACTACCATTTAATCCAGCGATCCGACTACTAGGTGTTTACCCATAGGAAAAAAAGACATTTTATATAAAAAACAACACTTGTACTCAAATGTCTATAACAGCACAATTCACAACTGTAAAGATGTGGAAACAACCCAAGTGCCCATCAATAAATACATAAGTGGATTAATAAAATGTGGTATATGTATACCATGAAATACTACTCAGCCATAAAAAAAAATGGTGAATGATACCTTTTGTAACAACCTGGATGGAACTGGAGCCCATCCTTCTAAGTGAAGTATTGCAAGGATGGAAAAATAAACACCACATGTACTCACTACTAGATTGGAACTAATAGATCAAGCAGGTGGGAGGAGGGATAAGTGGATGGGTAAATTCACACCTAACAGGTACAATGCACACTATCTGGGTAATGGACACACTTATAGAGTTGACTCAAACTATACAAAAGCAAATTATGTAACCAGAACATCTGTATCCCTGTAATATTCTGAAAAAACAAAAAACCAAAACTGTATTTCCCAAATTCCCATTCCCTGCATGGTCTTGAGTTGTACTTCACCAAACATGAATTTATGGGAGCTTTGAAAGGCGGTAGTGCAATCCTAGCCATTATGTTCTGAAGGCTCTGGTCAGCCCACAGGCTCCTCCTTTATAATCTCACTTTGGTGGCAAGACACATGTGGCTTCACAGCTTGATTGACTCCCTTAATTGCCCAATTTCTTCCTGGACCTTTTCTTCCCAGCTTCTTCCACACTTGTGTAAGATCTAATTCCTTTAGTACATACCTAATCTCATAAAATGGTTCTACTGCCCTATTGAGCCCTGACAAGGGGACTTGACAAGGGAGCTGCATGTCTCACTTCCATTTACCATCATGAGAATTAACCCTACAAAACCTACCCAGGGAAAACTTGCTTAGCACTGGAAAAAAATGAGAAATTAGAACTTGAGTTCCCTGGGAGGGATGGCTTCATTCTTTAATTCATTTATTTAGCATATATGTAGAAATCTCCCAAAGTATACTAGATACCCTAGGTGGTTAAGATACAATTAAGGTCAAATAGGCTTACCATATAATTCATTGTGCAAACCAGATCTGTTTAAGAGCAAAAGAGAAACTATTAATAAATATACCAGAAAACCAGATATAAACTGGGACTCTGCTAAACAAACCAAGATACAGATAAAAAGAGTCTGTTTCTGGGAACTAATAGATGGGTATACATGGGCACAAAGTGATATATAAAGGGCATGAGAAACCAAGAAAGGTGGAAGGCGGGCAAGTTGAGTGTCTAATAAAACTTACCTATTGGGTACAATGAACACTATTATAATGGGCAGACCAAATGCCCTGGCTTAAGCATTATACAACATATCGATGTAACAAAACCACTTGTACCACCTTAATTAATATTTTGAAAATAAGTAAATAAAAAAATTAATAAATAATGAGGATACAAATTTAAAGGGTTTATTGCATTCCAGGAAAAAAAATTAATAACAAGAGACACGTACATCATGACAGAAGTTTTGAATTTTGAAAGTAAAGAAAGATTCTATAAGCCTCTGGGATAAGTTAGATAAAATTTGTCTTTGGTAATTAATCTTCTCCTCTGAAACTCTAAGTATCAGAATACAATTGGCCACATATATAGAAGAAAATATGCAGCTCAAGCATTTTACCATTTGATGATTTTAATTTAACATTGTCAAGTTGCTCAAGAGAAAGACTTAAACATCCAATTGCTCAGAAAATTACCCTTGCATTTTGAGTACTTTCAATTGGATGAGATGATGAATCAAATTTAAATCTAACATATAGTCAGCAAACTATAATGTTCTATACAAAATAACCCAAACCACGTTCATCTGACTCATCTTTTTATCCCATCTTTTCCAGATAAGTAGGCATGAAAGTGAAGGGTATAAAAATTTTGCTAAGGTTTCCCTTCCTCAGCATTCATCCCAAACTTAGAATTGAGAAGGTTTGTGTGCTACCAATCCGAGCTGCAACTTGGGGATGATACTTGAGTCTAGAGTGTTCCCTTGGGTTTAACTCATTTAGTAACAGAAATGTGTTTTGTAATCTTCCCAAAGTTATGGTTGATGACACTTGAAACAATAACTGTTTTATTTTATACTGGCCCTTGTTAACATGGCTAAAGTTTTGGGTATTTGGGACACTGAATTAGAATGAGTACTAAAAGTTTTATTTGTTTCCTATATTTACAAAAGCAATGGTGCATAGGTAATTAACACCCGATTGCATTGCAAGTTACTTGAGTAATAATTTTTGGCCTCTTTAATATTCATGTTGAAGACATCAGTGATTGGAGATTTTTATAGGAAATCTACATAATTCCTCTCAGAGGCCAATACTAGCTGTTATAGCACAGTTTATTATAAAATTTTTGATGTAGGATCTATAAATGTCCCTTTCATAGTGATGCTGAAAAATTAGTGTACATTGTAAGATCTTAGCTATGTCTCTTTAAAAGCATAGAAACAATTTATAAGAAAATACCCCCAAAATATTAACAGATGCATACTTTCAAGGCTTTGAGTATGGATTTTGTAAACATTTCTAATTTTTCTATAATGAACATTTATAATTTTTATTTTAAAAAAATCATTTCTCCCCATCTACACCAACATTTATTGTTTGGGGACTTTTTGATAAAGGCCATTCTCACTGGAGTTAAGTGATATCTCACTGTGGTTTTGATTTGCATTTCCCTGATGATTAGAGATGTTGAGCAAATTTTCATATGTTTCTTGGCCATTAGTCTGTCTTCTTTTGAAAAATTTCTGTTGATGTCCTTTGCCCACTTTTTAATGGGATTGTTTGATTTTTTTTTCTTGCTGATTTTCCTGAGTTCTAAATAGATTCTAGTTATCAGCCCTTTATTGGATGTGTAGCATGCGAGTATTTTCTCCCAGAAGAGACTGGGGCCGCCTAATGCTCTGAGATTTGTTATTTCTTTTCTTCTGTTGGCTTTGGGTTTGGTTTGTTCTTTTTCTAGTTCCCTGTGGTGTGACATTAGATTGTTAATTTGTGATCTTTCTGTCTTTTTGATGTAGGCATTTAAGGCTATATACTTTCCCCTTAGGGCTGCTTTTGCTGTATGCCACAGATTTTTAAAGCTTATGTCCCCTTTGTCTTTCAGTTCGAGGAATCTTTTGATATCCATCTTAATTTTGTCATTGACCTAAGGATCATTCAGTAGCAGGTTGTTTAATTTCCATGACTTTGTGTAGATTTGTGCCTTTTCTTGGTATTGATTTCTAGTTTTATTTCACTGTGATCTGAGAAGATAAATGGTATGGTTTTGATTTTTTTGAATTTGCTGAGACTTGTTTTGTGGCCTGAGATATAATCAATCTTGGAAAACGTCCTATGTGCTGATGAGATGAATGTATACTCAGTAGTATAGGGGTAGAATGTTCTATAGATGTATTTTTGCTTCATTTGTTTTAGAATGCTGTTTAAGTCCAGTCTTTCTGTGTTGATCATCTGCCTTGATGATCTTTCTGCTTCTGTCCAAGGAGTGTCGAATTCGCCGACTATTGAGATGATACTGTTTATTTCTTTGCTTAGATTTCAAATCATTTGCTTCACGAAACTGGGAGCTCCTGTGTTAGGTGCATACATATTTAGAATTATTATGTATTCTTATTGAATTATTCCCTTTACCATTATACAATGACCATCTTTGTTTTTTATTTTTTTTTAACCATTTTGATTTAAAGTCTATTTTATCTGACATGAGAATGTCTACCCTTCTTCACTTTTGGTTTCCATTTGTTTTTCTTTCTTTTATATTTCAGCATATTATGGGGGTACAAATGTTTAGATTATGTACATTGCCCTTGCCCCACCCGAGTCAGAGCTTCAAGCATGTCCATCCCCCAGACGGTGCACACTGCACCCATTAAGTGTGTATATACCCATCCCCTTCTCTCCCCTCCCATATGCCTGACACCTGATGAATGTTATTGCTATATGTGCACTTAAGGGGTGATCAGTTAAAACCAATTTGATGGTGAGTACATGTGGTGCTTATTTTTCCATTCTTGGGAAACTTCATTTGCGTGGAATATTTTTTTCCATCCCATTACTTTGTATCTGTGTGAGTCCTTATGCTTTAGACGTGTTTCTTGGAGACAGCAAAACTTGGATTGTGTTTTTTCATTCATTCAGCTAGTCTGTGTCTTTTAAATGGGGCATATAGACCATTGATGTTGAGTGTTAGTATTGATATGTGAGATTATGTTATGTTGAATGTATTTTGTTTTCCTTCTTATGCTTGTGCTATTGTTTTGTAAGAGTGGTGAGCTATATCCTTTGTGTGATTTTACACTGGTTGGTATATATTGTGCTGTTGCATGTATAATGCATTTTTGAGCATTTCCTATATGGCAGGTCTAGCAGTGACAAATTCCCTTAGTGTTTGTTTGCCTGGGAAAGATTTTATTTCTCTTTCATTTATGAAACATAGTTTATTTTAGCAGGATACAAAATTTTGGGGTGACAGTTATTCTGTTTAAGGAGATTAAAGATAGGACCCCATTCCTTTCTGGCTTGTAAGGTTTCTTTTGAGAAGTCTGCTGTTAGTCTCATGGGTTTTCCTTCGTAAGTTACTTGATGTTTTGCCTCAGGGCTTGTAGGAGTTCCACTGTCATGTTGACTTTGGCCAGTAATGTGACTATATGCCTTTTTGCAATGAATCTCCTAGGTGTTCATTGAGTTTCTTGTATCTGGATATCTAAATCTCTAGAAAGACCAGGGACGTTTTCTTCAATTATTCCCTCAGATAGGTTTTCCAGGCCTTGTGCTTTTTCTTCTTCACCCTCAGGGATGCCTATGATTCTTATATTTGGTGGTTTTATATAATCCCATATTTCTCTTAGACTTTCTTCATTCCTCTTCATTCTCTATTCTTTGATTGACTGGGTTAATTTGAAAGAGTTGTCTTCAAGATCTGAAGTTCTTTTTTCTACGTGGTCTAGTCTGTTCTTAAAACTTTCCACTGTGTTTTGTATTTCCCTAAATGAATTTTTCATTTCCTGGAGTTCTATTTTTGTTGTTGTTGTTGTTGTTAATATATCTATCCCTTTAGTAAATTTTTCATTCATTTCCTAAATTATTTTTCTGCTTTCTTTAAGTTGGTTTTCCATTTTCTCTCAGATCTCATTAAGGTTCTATACATTCTGCATGTGGAATTCTTTGTCATTTCAGTATTTTCATTTTGGTTGTGATCCATTGCTGGTGTGCCCCTTTGTGGGTGTACTCTCTGATTTTTCATACTTCTGGAGTTCTTGCATTAATTCCTTCTCATTTGGAGCAGCTGTCGCTTCTGCTTCTTGCATTTTCTTTTGTTTATAGGGGGCTTTTGCGGGTGGAGGAGCAAGGCTGGATGGGGCTGGGTCAGGTGAGCCTGCTCTCAGGCTCCACAAAGGTGGGCACAAGCACTGTGTTGGCAAGGGCCAAGGGTGAGGTCCCAGGCTGCTGGAGAAAACCATCAGGGAGAGGCTGAAGTGACCCCACCAAGCCAGGAATTCTGCTAGTTGGGGAGGAGATGTCTGGGATTCATAGAGTGGCTGTTGGGAGTGAGAGTCACTCTTTTCTCTCCTCCCCTGCCCTGAGGTCTCCTTCTCACATCTGGCTGCAAGCAGCAGCCCAAACTAGCTGAGCTCACCAGCAATGGTGCCTGTGAGCTGCGATCCTCCCGGCCCAGGATCCTGGCCTGGACTGAAATTGTGACTTTCCTGTGGGAGGAGGGGTGCTCCATGAGGGCACTGGAGCTCAGACCCACACTGTGCTCTCCTTTCAGTCCTGCTCTCTTGCCTCCCGCCCAGGGAGGGCCGGTGGGCAGGGAACTCACAGTCCGAGCACCCGTTGATACACTGCTCATCTTTAAGAGGAAATGTGTGAGCCCCACTCTCTGTTGAAGCCTTGGAAGAGTGGATACACCAACAGAGGTGAAGCAGCCACTCCGGAGAGCCCTGGCTCAATTGTCTCTTGTGGTACCTGTGCCACTTGGCAAGAGTAGGTGGGGAAGGGGAGGGAGAGGAAAAGAGTCTGAATGGAGGAGATCTGGCTCTCTGGTCCACTCTGTCCCTCTGCCCAGAAGGCAGGTGCCCCAGAATGTCCAAGCTCTGGGATCACAGTTTCCCCAGGACCTACTGGCCCTCTGTGGCCACTGCAGTCTGGGCCAGAGTTGGGAAATGTTTGTGTATGTGATATGAAAACTGAAGGGCTGAAGGTCCCTGGGAAGGACAAAGGCACACAACGCGTGGAAAAGCTGTATGGTGCCCGCTGCCTTGGCTCGGGTCTGTGGCGGTGGGGAGTGACCCCGAGGGGGATGGCAGCCTGCTGCTTTGTTTTCAAGAAGCTCCCAGTTCACTAGTGGCAGCAGTTTTTTGGCTCATGTGGGTAGAGAAGTTCTCCAGCAGCTCGGAAGCCTGCTAACAACCAGAGGTGTGAGGGAGGCGGAAATAAAACCCCCACCTACCCTTTCCATGGGACTCCAAGCTTCTCAGAGGTTGATCTCTGCCCAAATCTTGCTCCTTCTTGTTGTTCTCTGAAACGTCTCTTGTATAATTCTGTTGGAATCTCTGGTAGGTGTTGCCCCTTTTACCTCTAAATTATACCTGAGCTATTGTTTTTTTCTTCTAAAACTTTCCCTTCTTTCTGAGACAATCTGGTGACCAACGTCTCTAGTTAGACAACTTGTCCCATCTGTATCCTCATAATTTACAACTCAAATCCAGCAAAGTGTATCAGCATGAAAGTTGTTTTCCCAGGTATCCCTTTGGTTGTTGCTTCTGCAGAGAGAGTTTCTCCAGGTCCTCTTCCATATCATTTACATATTTTACTACGTTGCTAATTCTGTATTTTACTGCCTCCAGTACAAAATTTAACTTAGCAATTCCATTGCTAACTTCTTTGTGATAATTTCCTATCCCATTCTTCTGCTGTATATATCACTGTGTTGTCTTTTTTCTCAGCCTTCTTAGTCCTTCTAACTTCTTCCTTTTTCCTGTCAAGATTGTATTTTCTTACACCCATCAACTGATGCTAGATTTCCAAAGTTTTCTTGCAGCTCCCATAGCAAATAATTTTAAAGAATATTTTTTTTGGTCCATCTGAGTCTTCAGCATAATGCTCCCTTTATCTAAGTCTGTTTAATTTAATCACAGGTTTCATGTTCACACATCCTCCAGCGATCTGAGGAATAACCAGATCCATTGTTAAACTACAGGATGGATGTAGATTGTTTTCTGGCTCTGCCAATGTGTTTTCTGGCCAAGCTCTTGCTGATATTTTCTGTTTCCCTTCCCGCTGCTCTGAAGTTCTTAGAGTTCTGTTGGCTTCTGTTTTTCAGCTGGCCTCAGCTAATAGGAATCTCCAGCAAGAGACTGGAGGAAGGGAAGAGAGTAAGATTGGGGCATTTATTCTCTGGCTTCCTTCCTGATGCAGCTGGGCCCTTTATTCAAGGTTACAGCTCCTCCTAAGACACACACAGTTCTCACACAATTCTCACAGAATTCTTTCTGTCCATATCTCTCACACAATTCTCTCTGTCCATATTCTGGTAACTGCTCACCCCCAAACCTTTCCCTTTCAGGTCAACAGGTAACAATCACCCCACTGTTTTTAGTTTCTACTATCAATTTTAGATTCCCCTGTGACTTACTATGATTCTGCTGCTATAACAAAATATGTGACACTGAGTAATCTGTAAGAAATAGAACTTTATTTCTCACAGTTATGGTGAATAAAAGTCCAAGATTAAGGCACTGCTAGACTTGGTGTCTGGTGAGGGCCTGGTCTCTGTTTCCAAGATGGCACCTTGGTGTTGTGTCATCCAGGGCAAACAAATGCCGTGTTCCCACATGGCCAAAGGATGAAAGGGCAAAGGGGGCCTAGCAAGTTCTCTCCAGCCCTCTCATAACAGCACTAATCCATTCATGAGGGCAGAGCCTTCATGACCTAATCACCTCCCAAAGGCCATACTTCTTAATACTGTTGCACTGGGGGTTATTTTTCAACATGAATTTCAGAGGGGACACAGAAATTGGAATCACAGCACCCTACTCTGCCCACAGTTTTGTAAATACAGGCATACCTCTGAGATATTGCAGGTTCAATTTCATACCACTGCAACAAAGTAAATATCACCATAGAGCGAAACACAAATTTTTTGGCATATAAAAGTTATGTTTACACTATATTGTAGTCTATTAACTGTGTAATAGCATTATGTCTAAGAAAACAAATTACATACTTGAAGTAAAAAATACTTTATTGCTAAAAAATGCTAACAATCACCTGAGCCTTCAGGAAGTCACAATCGTTTTGCTGGTGGAGGGTCTGCCTTGACGTTGATGGCTGCTGACTGATCAGGATGGTGGCTGCTGAATGTTGGGGTGGCTGTGGCAATTTATTAAGATAAAACAGCAATGAAGTTTGCCACATTGGTTCACTTTTTATTTCACAAAAATATTTCTCTGTAGCATGCAGTGCTGTTTGATAGCAATTTACCTGCACTAGAACTTCTTTCAAAAATGGAGTCAGTCCTCTCCAACCCTGTGACTGCTTTATCAACTCAGTTTATGTAATATTCTAAGCCTTTGTTATCATTTCAACAATATTCACAACATCTTCACCAGGAATAGATTACATCTCAAGAAGTTATTTTTTTGCTTATTTATTAGAAGCAACTGCTCATCCATTCAAGTTTCATCATGAGGTTGCAGCAACTCAGTACCTTCTTCAAGCTCCACTTCTAATTCTAGTTCTCTTGCTATTTCCACCACATCTGCAGTGACTTCCTTCACTGAAGTGCTGAAGCTCTCAAAGATTGTCAATGAGGGTTTGAATCAACTTCTTCCAAACTCCTAACAATGTTGACATTTTGACTTCTCCTCCCATGAATCATGAATGTTCTTAATGGTACGCAAATAGCAAATCCTTTCCAGAAGGGTTTCAATGTACTTTGCTTAGATCTATCAGAGGAAGCACTGTGGCAGGTATGGTCTTACAAAATGTATTTCCTAAATAATAAGACTTGAAAGATGAAATTACTCCTTGATCTATGGGCTGCAGAATGGATGCTATGTTAGCAAATATGAAAACAACATTCATTCCCTTATATATCATCACGAGAGCTCTTGGGTGACCAGGTACATTATCAATGAGTAGTAATATTTTGAAAGGAATCTTTTTTTCTGAGCAGTAGGTCTCAATATTGTGCTTAAAATATTTAGTAAACCATGCTTAAATGCACGGGCTGTCTTCCAGGCTTTGTTATTCCATTTATAGGGCACAAGCAGAGTAGATTTAGAATAATTCTTAAGGGCCCTAGGGTTTTCGCAGTGGTAAATGGTAATAAATGGAATGGTGACTTGAAGTCATCAGCTGCATTATCCAATAACCAGAGAGTCAGGCTGTCCTTTGAAGATTTGAAGCCAAGCATTGACTTCTCTCTAGCTATTAAAAGTCCTAGATGGCATCTTCTTCCAGTAGAAGGGTGTTCAGTCTACACTGAAAATTTGATGTTTAGTGTAGCCACCTTCATCAGTGCTTTTAGCTAGATCTTCTGGATAACTGGGTACAGCTTCTATATCAGCACTTGTGGTTTTACCTTGTGCTTTTATATTCTGGAAATGGCTTTTTTCTTTAAACCTCATGGGCCAAACTTTTCTTGCTTCAAACTTTTCTTCTGCAGCTTTCTCACCTCTGTCAGTCATCATGGAATTGAGGAGAGGTAGAGCCTTGTCTGGATTAGGCTTTGGCTTAAGGGAATGTTCTAACTGGTTTGATTTTCTATCCAGACCACTAAAACTTTCTCTATATTAGCAGTAAGGCTGTTTTACTTTATTATCATTTATGTGTTCACTAGAGTAGCACTTTTAATTAACTTTAAGAACTTTTTCTTTGCATTTATAAGTCAGCTCCCTGTTTGGTGTAAGAGACCTAGCTTTTGGCCTATCTCAGCTTTCAATGTGCCTTCCTCACTAAGCTTAATTATTTCTAGCTTTTGGTTTAAAGTGAGATATGCACAACTCTTCCTTTCACTTGAATGCTTAGAGGCCATTGTAGGGTTATTAATTGGCCTAATCTCAATATTGTTGTGTCTCAGGGAATAGGGAGGCCTTTGTAGAGAGGAGAGGGCTGAGGGAACAACCAGTTGGTGGAGCAGTCAGAACATACATGACACTTATCTATTAAGTTCTCAGTCTTACATGGGTGCAGTTCTTGGAACTCCAAAACAACGAAAACAGTAACATCGAAGATCACTGATCACAGATCGTCATTGTAGATATAATAATGAAGAAAAAGTTTGAAATATTCCAGTAATTACAAAAATGTGACACAGAGAGATGAAGTGAGCACGTGCTGTTGGAAAAGTGTCCCGGATAGACTTGCTTGGCACAGGGTTGCCACAAACCTTCTATTTGTAAAAAAGACAATATTTGCAAAGCACAACAAAGTGAAGCACAGTAAAACAAGGTATATCTGTAGTCCCTTTATTAATCCCTCTTTGATAATTAATTTTATGTGTCAAGTTGGCTAGACTATGGCGCCCCGTGGTTTGGTCAAGCAGTAGTCAAGATGTTTCTGTGAAGGCATTCTGTAGATGTGATGAAAGTCTAAAATCAGTTGACTTTAAGTAAAGCAGATTGTCCTTCATAATGTGAGTGGGCCTTGTCTAACCTGCTGATGACCTTAAGAGCTAAAACTGAGGTTTCCCAGAGAAGAAGGAATTCCCCTTAAGACTGTAATGTAGAAATCCTGTCTGAATTTTCAGCCGGCCAACACCTGTCCTACAGATTGTCAACTTGCCAGCCCCCATAATTATGTCAGCCAATTCCTTACAATAAATCTCTCTGTCTTTATCTCTCTCTCCTTCTCTCTCTGCTCATGTGATTACAGAAAGCCAGATACCCCATGATATGTCATCTGTAAGATGGACAGTCAGGAAAGCCAGTGGTGTATTTCACAAAGTCCCAGTTTGAAGCCCTGAAAACCAGAGGAGCTGATGGTATAACTCCCAGTCCAAGGCCAAAGGACTGAGAAGCAGGAGATGGGATGTGGGAGGTGTTGGTACAAGTCCTGGAGTCCAAAAATCACTCTGATGTTTGAAGGGAGGGGAAGATGGATGTCCCAACTCAAGGAGAGAGAGAATTCACCCTTTCTCTACCTTTTTGCTCTACTTTGGCAGGCCCTCAATAGGTGAGATGATGCCCACTCACATTAGTAAAGGTGGATCTTCTTTACTTAGTGTGCTGATTCAAATACTAATCCTTCCTGGAAACACCTTCAAAAACACACCCAGAAATAATGCTTTTTCAGCTGCCTGGGTGTCGCTTAACTCAGTCAAGTGGACACATAAAATTAATCATGTGTGAACATAATGCACCTACTATACGTTTATACTAATGTCCCCAGTCTTTTCTCCCTGGCTCTCTGACACCTTAAAGAGATAGACCCGAGTAGGAACCATACCCCTAAGTAGCCCCTGCTTTCTGGGTAGTTTTCTTGTCTGCTCCAAGAACACTTGGGTGAACCCCACTCCCAGCATTTTTACCTTCAACTCTCCCTTCTTGCTCAGAAGTTTTCTGGTAGCTTCAGTCACCAATGAATCTAAGCATGAAGGTGTAACCATGACTTCAAATTCATAGTGCATCGGTTGTCATTTCCACATAGGTGAGAAACCATGGACCAGTTTTCTGACTGTTATCTCCCGTGCCTTTCTGAGCCAGAGACAGACACTACACCAATTTCCATGTTTTACAGTCACTGGAAATCCCTTCAAATTATGGGTGAACTTGACCATCAGTTCTAGTTTCCAGAGGTATTCTGAGTCTTTATTAATTGGTTAATTGACTGATCTTTAGCCAGAACTTGACAGAAAGTGGAGCAAAATTTTAGGAGATGCTGGGAGAAGTTTTTTTAGGAGGTCACTTCAAAACAAGGAGTCTGAGCTTCTCTTTTTTGGTAAGGGGATGAGATTCAGTTCCATTTTTATAAATTATATCTGTCTACTAAAGCGGACACTTGATTGAATCAAAGAGGGCTTTTCTTGGACGTCCTGAATGATTGCTTCAATTCTCCATTTAGCGCACGTGTATTGCAGCAATGGTGTTCGAGGGAGAGGGGGATGGTGGGTCTAATTGGCAAGTGTGGTTTTATAAGCAGGCTGCTTTCATCTTGCTCTTCTTTGGAAATAATGAGGTTTGTAAAATTACTGTAAATATATGTCTGAACATGTAACCCCCCTCACCTCTCTCTCCTCATAATTTCATAAGCAGCTGGTGTTGCCGTGGCAGATGAACAGAACAAACTTGCTCCTTGCAGGACATCTGTATCCAATATAGACTATCTGGCATGTCTGTGTCCCTTCTCTGTGTGTAGCATGATGCAAAGCAGGCTTCAAGTTTGGGTCCTTGCCCCGTGTACTTCTCTGTATCGTGAAGTGAACAGCCACTTCCTCTCCAAGTCTCATAAATGCTACAGGGATTTTCATTTTCCATCAAGAGGATGAGATTTTCTTTCTCCCTGTGATCTCAGAAGTCCTTGCAGCTGGCACTTTGCAGAACGTGAAGAAAAGGCCTCTAGGCCCTTGATCATGCCATCTGTTCCACAGCCTCCTCATTCCAAAAACAGAGAGAGTCCCAGCTTTCATTATGGTTTTGTAAATAAAAACAATAGCCCTAAAACAACCCATAATTGATACACAAAGTTCAGCAAGATTGGGTGATGGCTACGTGTAATGATCCAATTCACATCCGGACTCTGGCCTGGTCTCCATTTTCTTTCCTTCTTGAATTTCTCATTCAAAAGAATTAACTGCTAGAAGAGTCTTAGAGAGTATATTTTTTGCTTATAAATTCTGATGTTATTTGAAATAAATCATAAATATATTAATCTGTATAACCCTGATCTTATCTTATCTTATCTAGAACAAAGGAGTTTGCTTAACAGAGTATTTAACAGAACTATGACCTGTAACAGTAGTTCTCAGTGTGTGGTCCCCAAACCAGCAATATCAGTGTTCCCTTGCAACTTAGCAGGGATGCAAATCCTCAGGTCCCACCCGAATCAGAAGACCCAGGGGTGGGGCTCCTCGATCTGTGTTTTCAAAAGCCCTCTAGGTAATCCTGATGCATTCTAAAATTTGAGAAGCTCTGGTCTCTAAAATGTGACTAATGAAGCGAAATTGAAGATAAAATAAATGTCTACGCAATGTATTTGCTTAGGTAATGACTAAGTAACTTTGGAACTGACCTATTAATACTTTTTCTGTGAGGACTCACTTGAGTGATCTGATTTACCTGTATTAATTTAATTAACCTTCACCACACTCGTACATTCCTCTTACCTTCAAGATGAGGAAACAGGGTAAGTACCTTGCCCAAGGTTGCTCAGCTTAATCAGAAATAAAAGTGCAACCCAACTCAGGAAATCTGGGGCTTAGGAATAAAATGGTTACCCCTTCTTGGATTTATACGGATCTGGGAAGGAGCTGGAGACTTTGCACAAGGAAACCCAGGCCCTCTAGGGGGAGAGTCTGGGGCCAGACCTGCTGCCAGAAGTGTGGAGATAAGGAAGCTTGTCAGGAAAGCAGGATACAACTTCACATGCTGTGGCGAGGAATGTATGCTCCATGAAGTGTAAACATCTTTGCCCCTAGAAGCACACTCATGCATGCCCATTTCTCTATGTTACAGCTCCACACAGATGAAATACTTCTTATATTTTACCCCTACTGGAGCACTTTTCATAAATTTCACTCGCCCACGTTTGGTGTTGGAGAGTTCTTTGTCACTTTGTGGATTGAGAATAAAACCCCTGATTGATTGGATTTCCTGGGACTATTTCAAAGGTATCAGCTAAATTTACTTGTGAGTGTTCGGAGGGGTCTGTTTACGTACCCGTTACATTATAGTTTAGTTTCCTTCTGCCTTGACCCTGTGATAGAAATCTGCATAAGATAGTGCCAAATCTGAACGTGTTCCCCAAAATTCACATGTTGAAACTATCACCAAGGTGATAATATTAAGTGGTTGGGCCTTTAGGAGCTGCTTAAGTCATGAGGAGCCCTCACAGCTGGGCTTAGGGCACTTATAAAAGGACTCCAGGGGGTGGGTTCATTCTCTCCTGCCCTTCCACGGTGTGAGGACACTGTTCCGCCCCCCAGAGGCCGCACCCAGCAACAAGGCTCCATGTTGGAAGCAGAGATCAGCCCTCACCAGACACAACAAACCTGCCTGCACCTTCATCGTGGACTTCCCAGCCTCCAGAACTGTGAGAAACAAATTTCTATTGTTCATAAATCACCCAGTCTATGGTGTTTTTGGTCACGGTAGCACAAACGAACTGAAACAGATAGTCAACTTTTGTTTATCTAGCATGAAAGCAGATAGAAAGTTCAAATCTTAAAATTCCTCCTGGATTGTCACCATGAGGTAACATCGCATTGTTTTCAGTATCATTGTGGTATTATTTGTGTATTTATGGTTTGAGGAAAATTATCAGGAAAAGTTCAGTGTGGGAAAAATATGGAGTTAGGATCTAATGAAGATCTACTCTTCCCTTCCTTCTGTTGGCTTAGACCCATTATTTGGATTGCTCCTTCTTGGTATGTCACTTGAACAGCCTGAGTCAGAAATGTCCTCCTCAACTGTCCTAGGACAGGTGAGCAGGACCCACGATCCTGGACCTCCTTTTCTATCCCGCACCCACTGTCTCCTCCACAGCCCTTCCACCCGCTCACTTCCTCACACAGCTGTGGCTGCTTATGTGCCTAGTGCTGCTGGTTGAACACAGTCCCACGGGGTGGCTGGTGGGGTCACTTCTGCCCTCACTGGTGAACGTGGCCAGAGCCATCTGCAGGGGCCAGACTCTCTGTCTGAGTTGCTCAGGCTCTCCCAGTTGCAGCCACTTCTCTTTGCTCTGGGCTTCCCTGTCACCACCACGCCACTGCTCTCTCCCATCACTTCTTTTTTTTTTTTTTTTTTTGAGAAAGGGTCTCTGTCGCCCTTGGTAGAGTACAGTGGTGTCATCATAGTTCTCTGTAACCTCAAACTTCTGGGCTCAAGTCGTCCTCCTGCCTCAGTCTCCAGAGTAGCTGAGTCTACAGGCATGCCACAATGCCTGGCTAATTTTTTCTATATTTGGTAGAGACAGGGGCTCACTTTTGCTCAGGCTGGTCTTGAACTACTAAGCTCAAGTGATCCTCCTGCCTCAGCCTTCCAGATTGCTAGGATTACAGGTGTGAGCCGCCACCTGGCCCCATCACTTCTTTTCTTTCCCATGGGCCAAAACAGAACAGGACGTGGGGTACAATTATTTAGGGCTTTGAATACAAAGGTACTTGGTACCTTGCCTTCCCATTCTCCGCCACAAGGCTGTTGACCTCATTCATCAACAGTGACATTACTGTGCTATTTAAAAGCCAGCTTCTTTGAGTAGGAGAGTGACATGTTACCAACAGGGACAGGAAGACCAAATTAAAAACAATTTGGCATTGCTAAAAACTCAATCTCAGAAAACTATGTTAACTCTTAATGTCTTCAAAACTGTACCAAGCCTTGCTAATTACTTACTCAGCAGGTGAAGGATTATCATTTACCAAAACAGAATGAAGTAGTAAAGTTAAGTCTTAAACCATAAAGATGTTACAATTAGACTTAAGGATTTGTTGTTATTGTTGTTGTTTTTGAGAATATCATCTTGGTACTCAGAGACACATATTATCGATTTCTTTAGAATAGAAAAGAAAATAGAAAGAATTCTCGCAAAATTTTCTGGTACAACTATTTTCCTTTGTAGAAGATTGTCTTGGAAGCCAAAAGCACCATATTTTTAGAATCTTTTCAGGTAATAGGCTACACTGAGCTAAGTTTGCACTTTATAGATGAGGGTTTTACATGAACCAAGAATTTTATTGGGAGTAAGAAAGTTAATAAATCAATACTCCATCAATACTTGACTTCAGACATGGCGCCTAAAGGCGGCTGCAGCGATGTGACATGAGTAAGCAGCCAGAAAGCTGTGCAAACTAAAGAGAAGTGACCAGGGCCTTCCTGAAGACAACCATGGACAGCTTGGTGGAGCAGAGCATGAAAACAGACGCAAGACCCTTCTGGATTTACAGCCGAAAGGTTTTGGCAGAAGTGCAGGTGCATTACTTATTCCTTACACTTTTACAGGGCTTTGAGGTTGACAAAACTTTTTATCTATCATCTGTCACATCTCTCACCCTATAACCTAGGGAGGAGACCTGGGTCAAACTCCCCCAAGTGAGAGATGAGGCTGCAGGGGAAGAAAATTCTTTTTGCCACTCCCTGCTAGTTTCTCCGACTGGAGTCCTGTAAATCAGACTGACAAGAGACAGATGAACAAGATAATAACAAATAGAACTTTATTAACATGTGCCTGATGAATGGGCGTGGGAGCACTCAGGGAGGAGTCACTCGGAGGGGTGGTTAGAATTTGGGGTCTATATACCTAAGTGGGGAAAGGCTGGGAGAGAAAGGGCACTTATGGAAAAGCCACTGAGGATAGAAAGATTAAGTGAGCTGCTCCCAGTCACTTGGCTAATGAGCCACAGAGCTCCCAGGCCTGCTGGTGTCTCCATGACTGCAGCCCCCTCAGGAGCTGGCAGTGCATGCCACACTTTGACCCCTGCTTCTTTGTCCCCAAAAATGATAAAGGAAGCAGTTAAAGAAAGCAGCCAGTCATGGTATTGGGGATGAGAAATGGTGACAGGGAAAGGGATTTTCACAGCCACCATTCAAATCCTCCAGCCAAGACATCATGGCCGATGAACTACACTTATTCATCATAACAGATTCTGATAAAGGGACACCCCAGTCATCAATGCTCCAGATGTACACCTGTCCAGCACCTGTGTACTTGACTCAGCAGATAAACATTCCATTTTCTTCACTGAAAGGTTTACATCCTTGTATGAGTGGGTTCCATCCATAGCTTGTGGAAAAATATCACCATGTATGTTTAGCAGAGATCAGAAGAGATTCTCATGTATCAGGGTTGGCCACTGGCATAACAGTGTGGGAATATTTGGATAGCTCTGTCTGCACCACATTCTGAAGACGATAATAGAAACTGAGTGTCACCAGCAACACCATCTTGGGATGCATAAATATTTATATCCCCTTTCCACAAAGGAAATACTACCGTAGTTTAAAAAAAAAAAAAGAGTAAGAGGAGAAGGGAGGGAAATATTTGTATGTCTTTTAACTTATCTACAGGGAACATGATTTTCCTGGTTTTGAATTTCTACCCATCACCACTCCCCACCCTCTCCCTGACAGTCCTCACTTTGCTAAATCATAACTTCAAATTAGAGGCTGGAAATGTGGTCCAGCCATGATTTCGGCAGACCTGCTCTACTGTGAAGACCCCCTGGGCCAAGAAGTATGCCTCCGTCTTTCCCTGGGGAAGCAAGAAGGATGTGTCGGTGGTCTCTTCGTGTGAAAGCTGGCCTGTTATGCCCGTCTCTCAGGGTCTTTTTCCATCCCCATCCCCAGAAGGCCTTGGGCCTTCCTGCCAGTCTGCAGGTTCAGAAACGAAATTTCACACATGCAGAGATTTAAAGTAATTTCGAAAGATGAATAGAAGATGACAATTGGTGGGTTTGAGCCATAAAGGACACAGCCGATGTGGTACTTCAATGTCACATGAAGCAATAAGACCCTTGGGCCTTACAAGAAACAATCTTCTCTTCGATACCTCCCCCCACCCCCCATGGCCCCTCTGTTAGCATCGCCTTTCCCCAGTGGCCCAGGGGCGCCCAGAGCAGTGAGCCGTGGATCAGGCCGGCTGCACCTTTGATACGCGCAGAAGTTCTCCTGGGATGCAGCTGATACCTGTTAGCATGATTGGTTTCTGCCATTCTACTCCCTGTGCTCAGCCTCTATACGATTTCCCGTCTTCAAACCAAATTGTGGCCAATTATAGCTTGACCCTGATTATGAAAATAATTGAAGGCTTCAGCTTTCATTCCTCTGTGGGAGGATATAACAGTATGTGCGTTTGCTAGGGCTACCAGAACAAAACAGCAGACACTCAGTAGCTCAAACAACAGAAATTTACCTTCTCAGAGTTTTTTGGAAGTTAAAAGTCCAAGGCCGAGGTGTCTGTCTGCAGAGGGGTGTCTCCTGAGGCCTCTCTCCTCGACTTGCAGACAGCCGTCTTCTCCTGCGTCTTTACATGATCTTCCTGTGGGCGTGTCTGTGTCCAAATCTCCTCTTACGATGGCACCAGTTGTATTGAATTAGGGCCTACCCTAAGGAACTCATTTTAACTTAATTACCTCTTTAAAGACCCCATCACCAAATGCAGTCACACTCTAAGGTACCGGGGATTAGGCCTTCAACAGAAGAATGTGTGGGGTCAGGGGAAGACATCCCATAATAAACAGTAGCCAGGTTGACGCAGACCTCAGAAGAGGGACACATCTGAATCATCTCCTGCCGGCTCCATGATTTTCGAGAAAGAACACAGATAAAAGCCAGCGTTCTCAGGTACTGAAGGGATCAGCTAAGAGTCCTTCATTTTCAGATAGGCCACTGGAACTTTGATGATGATGATGATGATGATTTAAAACAGCACAGATCTTCCTCCGAGGGCCAGCCCTTGTGTATGTGGACCTAAGCTTTGGAGCTTGGATGAAGCTGCTATAATTTACTATTTATTTGAAATATAAATCCTGCCTACTGCAAAATGATTGGAGGTGCAGTATGACTTTAAACCTAATGATAAAGAGGAGAATAGTAACCATATGAAATTCAGCAGAATGAATAGATGTTACTAGTTACCAAGAAAGACCTAAAGATTGTATAGTTTGGCCCTTAATTATTTTTTAGATTTCCTGAAAACAGAAGAGGACAGCGATATACTGAGATATGTCATCTTCATGAACTGCTAAAAGAAAGCAGGCAAACTTGTCTGCAGGGTAAATTTCCCCCCTGGAACGAAACCCAAGGAGAAATTTATTGTGTGAGACACTCTGCAGAGAACTGAGTGAATTAAGAGTGTCAGATATTGAATAAGGGATAGTGGATCATAAAATAGACAATGTCTTCAAATGGGTTTGGTGAAAGTAATTATTTACAATTAAAACTGTCTTTTAGATAACTTCAGTCTTATAAGGGGAACATTTGGTGTAATTCATATCATTGAGGAAATAAAATCCTTAGAAAACTCCCTTTCCGTGTATTTGAAGTGACGGTCAGTGGGAGAAAGAAATTTTGGGATAGTGAGTAGCCACCACATCACAGCCAAGCACACTAAGGAGTCCCTGGACGTGCCATGGCATGGTGAGAGACAATCCGGGCTCAGAAGCCGGCAAAATTGGATGGCTTTTCAAAAGAAAACGCAGAAATTTCTCTGTCCTTGTTTTCCTTTTCCTTTTCTTTTTTCTCCTCCTCCCTCTCCTTTCCCTCCTCCTCCTCCTTTCTTCTCCTCCTCTAATCGTCCTTCTTTTCTTCTGTTGGTCTCTGAGAGAGGGGGTCAGAGAGCCAATCATGACACGACTAAATAACAAAGAGCTGAGTGGCTCTCAGAATGGGAGGCTGTGTCTTGATGTAGCAGCCTCCAAGAGAGTCCCCAGAGACCCCCAACTTTGGAAGTCACGCCCTTTAGAGTTCTCTCCCACAGTGTGTCAGGGCCAGTCTGCGTGACCAGTGGGATAGAGCAGAAGTGATGGGCTGTCATTCCAGGACAAAGTCAAAAAAGACACGTGGCTTCCTGCTTGCTGTCTCTTGCCCTGTTTCCTGGGTCACTCACTCTGGGGGCCACCAGCTGCTGTGTCATGAGCAGCCCTGTGGAGAGGCCCACTTGGCAGCGGACTGAGGCTTCCTGCCAGCAGCCACTGAGTGACGTTGGAGGTCGATTCTCCAGCCCGTGAACCCTTAGAGGACAACAGCCCGGGCTAGTCTGTTTGCTGAGAGATCCGGAGCCAGAACCACCCAGCTAAGCTGCTCCTAATTTCCTGACACACAGAAACTGTAAGAAAATAGATTGTTGTTTTTGCGTTGCCAAATTTAGGGATAATTTGTAATCTGTAATAGGAAACTAATGCAGCATTCAGTTGCAAAACGATTGCATGCTATGACGCAAATACATTCTCTCTCTTGCTGAAGTGTCGTCTCTGAGGCATTACACGATCTTTACATGGTAAGTCTGCGTCCAACTTTCTCCTCCAAGGAGATGACACCTCCCTGGGCACACATTCTCCCCTTACCCTACTTAGTTTTCTTCATAGTCCTTATCACTCCCTGCTATGACATGACGCTTTTGTTCGTTCACTGTTTGTCTCTCTTTATGTAATGTTAGTTTCACAAGGCAGGGAGGTGTCTGTTCTGTTTGCATTTTTAGCACCTAAGAAAGTGCTTGGCACATAGTTGATACTCAGTAAATATTGGTTGAATAAGTTAAATTAGCCAAGTAACTGTTGGCTCCCAGTGGCTGAGTTCTGGGAAGAGCAGTGCAACCAGCCGACGCGTCAAGGACAACGTCAGACCGGATCTGACGAGCGCAGCATCAGCCCAGCCCGAGGGAGGAAGGCAGGTGGGGGTCTCAAGCAGACTCTGTCACTTTCCAGCAATTTCCTTGGTAAGAGAAATGATAGACAGTGGTGACTCTGGAATATTGATAGGGAGGTTTGGTTGGGAGGAAATCTGGCTGCAGAGGAACTTCCATAGTCGCTCGTGTGAGAGACTGAGGAAAGCTGAAGTGTCCGTATCAAAGGAACTGTTTGCTGGAGGCTTAGCTCCAGCCCTTTTATATATTATTAATTCCCATTGCCAGTGTGGACAGATGAGTGCATGTCCCCTCAGGAACAGGACAGAGCCTTGACGTTTGTCATGTAGATAGCACGGGACATAATGTCTGACTTTATTTTGTAGTCCCTGCTGATAAATCCAGAGCACGTGTCAGCTGAGCTTGGAGACAACTCTGGCTATTCTCTGTTTCTCAGTCTGCGTCCAATCTGTAAACAAACCTTTTAAAAAACCTACCCAGAATCTAACCACTTCTCACCACTCCACCTTCACCAGCCCGGTCCGTACCGCCCTCAACTCTCACTGAGATTGTTGCAGTAGTTTTCTAGCTAGTCTCTGAACTTTTTCTGTGGTGTCATTATAAGTCTGTTTCAATGAGAAGCCAGAGGGTGCTTTTTAAAATGAGAGTCAAATCATATTACTCCTTTTGTTTAAAAGTCCTCATTCTAACGGGGGCTAAAAGCCAAATTCCTTACAATGGCTCCAGCCTTTTCCATCTTTCCCTGCCCTGCCCCATGTGCTCTGTGCCCCAGCCCTGTGGCTCCTTGCAGTTCTGGGAACAACCATGAGGGGTGCAGGGCAGGGGGTGGGGTGGGGGGGAGGTCTTTGCTCCTGCCTCAGGGCGTTTGCTTTTCTTTTGCAATTCTAGCTGCTAGGAATGCTCTTCTGGAAGATATCCACTCTCCTGTTCCCTCACCTCCTTCCTTTCTTCCTTTTTTTTTTTCTTTTGAGACAGAGTCTTACTTTGTTGCCCTGGCTAGAATGAGTGGTGCTGTGGCGTCAGCCTAGCTCACAGTAACCTCAAACTCCTGGGCTCAACATATCCTCCTGCCTCAGCCTCCCAAATAGCTGGGACTACAGGCGAAAGACACTACACCTGGCTAATTTTTTGTTTCTATTTTCAGTTGACTGGCTAATTTTCTTCTAGTTTTAGTAGAGACAGGGGTCTTGCTCTTGCTCAGGCTGGTCTCGAACTCCTGATTTCAAGCAATCACTATCCTCCTGCCTCGGCCTCCCAGAGTGCTAGGATTACAGGCGTGAGCCACCACGCCTGGCCTCTCACCTCCTTCTTCAAGTCTTTTCTCCATCATCACATTTTCAGCGAAGACTTTTCTGAAGTCTTTTAAAAGTTAAAACTTCTCCACGCTGCACTCCCTCTCCCCCTGCCCTGCTTAGTTTTGCACCGTAGAACTTTCTCATCCTCACCCATATGCACACTTTTCTCATTCATAGACACATTCTATCCACACACAGATGCACCACACACACACACACACACACACACACACACACACACACACACACGATTCATTGATTTTGTTGCATTTTTAGCTTTGGACACTTTAATCTGAGGATCTTGCTAGAGGGCAGGGGCTGAATTTTTAACATCCTGAGTGTGACTGATGCTGTTGGTCCGTGGACGACACTCTGAGGAGCAAGCCTCTTAGGACTGTGCTGTCCTATAGAGCAGTCACCAGCCACGTGTGTTTATTTCAATTTAAATGATTAAAATAAAATTTAATATTCAGTCCCTCCATCACAACAGGCACATTTCAGGTGCTCACTACCCACCCAGCGAGCTGTGGCTGCTCTTGGAGGGCACAGACACAGAACATTTCGTTATCACTGAAATCGCAACGAGCGCTACTCTAGCCATCTGAGACTACTTAAATTTAAATTAATTAAAATTAAATAAAATTTAAGAGATCAGTCCCTCATTCAGTTCACACTAGCCACATTTCAAGTGCTCAATACCTACCCGTGGCTGGTGGCTGCTATATTGGACAACAGACGTATAGAACATTTCTATCATCATAGAAAGTTCTTCCGTATTCAATGAACTCTTGGAAAGCATTCTGCATCCTGCTGATTGTGGAAGCGTTTTCCCTGCAAAAACTTGTCAAGAAGCTTGAAGAAGTGGTAGTGGGTTGGTGAGAGGTCAGGTGAATATGGCGATGAGGCAAAACTTTGTAGCCCAATTTGTTCAACTTCTGAAGCGTTGGTTGTGTGACAATGCAGTCGGGCGTTGTCGTGGAGAAGAACTGGGCCCTTTCTGTTGACCAGTGCTGGCTGTAGGCGTTGCAGTTTTCAGTACATTTCATCAGTTTGCTAAGCATACTTCTCAGATGTAATGGTTTCGCCAGGATTCAGAAAGCTGTTGTGGATCAGACCGGCAGCAGACCACCGACAGTGACCATGACCTTTTTTTGGTGCAACTGTGGCTTTGGGAAGTGCTTTAGAGCTTCTTCTCCATCCAACGACTGAGCTGGTCATCGCCGGTTGTTGTATAAAGTCCACTTTTTGTTATACATCACAAACCGATTGAAAAATAGTTCACTGTTGTTGCGTACAAGAAGAGAAGACGACACTTCAAAACAACAATTTTTTTTATTTTCGGTCAGCTCCTGAGGCACCCAATTACTGAGTTTTTTCACCTTTCTAATTTGTTTCAAATGTGAATGATTATAGAATAGTTGACATTGAGGTCTTCAGCAACTTCTCGTGTAGTTGTAAGAGGATCAGCTTCGATGACTGTTCTCAGTTGGTTATTGTCAACTTCCGATGGCCGGCCACTGTGCTCCTCATCTTCAAGGCTGTCGTCTCCTTTGCAAAGATTCTTGAGCCACCACTGCACTGTATGTTCCTTAGCAGTTCCTGGGCCAACTGTACTGTTGATGTTGCGAGTTGTCTCTGATGCTTTACAAACCCAAATAAGAAAATTGCTCGAATTTGCTTTTTGTCTAACATCATTTCCATAGTCTAAAATAGACATAAAATAAACAGCAAGTAATAAGTCATTAACAAAAAAACATAAAGTGAGAAATGTGCCTTAAAATGATGTATAACATAACCACATTTAAGAATGTATTCCACTATCAAACTGTGAATTTCAACAATGCTAAAACCGCAATTACTTTTGCAACAACCTAGTAGACTGTAAGCTCCGTGAGGGCATGAAATTTTGTCTGCCTCGTTCACTGCTCTATCTCTCTAGTGCCTAAAACATAAGGATCCATAAGTGGGCCTTCAAGAAATATTTGTTGATTTGAATCAAAGTGCCGTTTACCTTTGGATCTTCCCTCAGTAGCTGCTGGGTGCCTTGAAGGCAGGAGTTGTGTTTGCTTTTCATTATTTATTACTCCAGCAGCTCGCACAGAGAAGACCATCAGTGAATGCTTACTGGACTGAATGTTCAGAGCACTTTCAACTTCACAGGCTCCTGAGGGATCAATGTGTGGCAGAACCACATGCGGGCTGAAAACTGGGCACAGATAGAGCCTTTAGACTCTTATTTGTGGCTCTACTCCTTTCTGGAGCTGCTGTGTTGTACACTTGAAGAGAAAAATTGTACAAGACTACTGTGGGAATTAATCATCCTTATGTAGCTGAGACACCTGCAATCTCTGAGCTGAACAAGTTATCCATGATCAGTCCTTTCCCCCTTTCTGAACATTGCTCCACACTTCCAGATATAATACCCTTAAATACACTTCATTCCTAAGAGTGGCAATGTGAGACCTATGTGACCCAGTGTTTCCTTTACATCTTTAGAATATTGCACCTCTCCAGCCCTTTAATTGTGTCTTTCCACAGCCATATCTAACTACTCTATCAAAAAGAAAACACCAAGGGGCAGCATGTACAAAAATTTGGTTGTATTCTTTAGAAACTGTTTTCCTAGAAGGGTTGCCTACTTCTGATTATCAATGGCATTCATCCTGCTATGTTTTTCCAGAAAAAAAAGTCTGGCCAGAAAATTTTAAAAGTCAGTACAAAAGACACATTTCACTACTACCACATTGGAAAAAATATTGTGTTTGGCAAAGGGGAGACTTTTAGATGCCATCAATAAATACCCTCATCTTCAGTCTCGGTAACTAAAACTGAGAAAAAATCTAGGCCATGAAGTTCTGTTTGTGTCCTGATTCGGATGGGTTGTTTCTCACTTGGCTCTCTTCTACAGCATATCAATTTTATTGGCTGAGTCAAACATCTTTTTTGTCCTTCCGCTAGCATCAGTAGAATGTCTTATTCTTTTACTCTTTTTAGTTGGGTGGATGGGCAAGATTTAGAGTGACTTCAATAAAAATTGAGGGCAGATGCAGCACTTAATATTTTTGATAGATGTGGCTCCATTCCGGTTTTGTTTTGTGTCTTGAAGCTAATGTGGCCCCTAAAGCTAAATAAAATACTAACCAAGAGAGAATTTCAGGAACACCAGAAGCGTTTGTGACATGGTTATCAATGCTGGACATGCCTAAACACATATATACCTACCTATATGTGTATATGTCTGTCAGTCATCTAACTATCTCTCTTTTGTATAAAAACCAGCCCACTGTATAAAGTATGAACAATGGTAATACTTCCAAAGAACTTGACGCCTTAACCATTGTTGTTGTCATATCCTTTTATATAGAAATTAAATAATTCTCCTAAACATTAACCCAAAATCAGTCTCAGAACCCAGAAGTAAATTCTGGACTGTTAAGTCCTAATCTAATAATTAGTTAACTTGACCAGACCTAACCAAGTTAGGAAAAGTTAAAGGCAACTCTTGCTCATTGTGTCTGTAAGATGTATCAGGAGCAAAGTTGGTTCATGTTTCTGTGTTAGCTCTTTTGGGGTCTGTGCTGACTTAGGGTGGGGATTTGTCTTACTAAAAGACCACATTGACTTAGTACGAGACATACTGTGGACTTGAATGTCAAGAGGAATAATGGTAAGAGATATTAAGATATTATTTTAGAAAGCCCCTTGGAGACATTCTAATTGTTGGGCCCTGGTAAATTCAGGAGTATTTGGAAATTGCTGATAAAGAATTCAAGAATGAATGAATGAATATTTGTTCTGAGACTTTTGGCCATACCTTCTGTTTTCAGGTTGGAGTGGTGGTGGGGGGTTTAGGAAGGTTGAAAAATGGGCCCTAAAGTAATTGTATTCTATATTCTGATTCTGCTGAGACAGAAGGATGGTGGCTACAAATAGTTTCATAGAGGAGTAGGTGTTCAGATGGGCATAAATCCTACTGAAGTTAGCTGCTTGCTCCTAACTTGAAGCAGACTAAAATTTATATATATACTAATGGTATTGTGTAATAAAATAGATGATATCTAGAGCTCTTTTACTACATGCAGGATCCATGTGTATGACACCCATTAAAACCGAAACAAAAAGGAAACAGGATGTTTTAGTCGTATAAAGCAGTGAGACCAGCAGGTAGGTGTTCCCATGACATAGGTGAACTGAAATGTGAAGTTTCTAATTACAAGCCTTTCAACCAAAGTTGGACCACCTCTGAAATGAAACTTAATGTTTTCAAAGTTCAGCTATTTGTATTTCTAGTCCATTGCTGGACATGTGGAAAGAATACGTTTGTGCATAAAAAACAAAAGACAATACTCACAGGCCTCTTGTTCCTATGATACTCTCCTAGAAAGAAATGTCATAAAGAACTTTGGCACATTTCTCTAAGTGGATTTTTGAAATTATTGAAGCATCTCCATCAGAGGGCTTGTCTTTAATTTAGTAACAGTTTTCAAAAGACAGGCTGATAGTCACTGATAATTTATGTTAGGGGCTCTGGATTCTAACAGGAAGAAAAATTTAATATTCCAAATGCTACACAAGTAGCAGGAAAATGAGGAGGAAGTTATAAGTAAACATCTACAAATAGATCATGACATTTCTTGGGCCCAAAAAATCCCTACAAATTTGGTAAACGTAGTTTATAGTTATTGGGTAATTAAGTCTCCATGTACACGTGGAATCCGCCTGCCAGGAATGGAGTGGAATACCTCTGTGGCCTGCCAGATTGAGGCTGGTCATCTTTCCGACATTAGCTCCACAAATGTTCTGTGGTCCTGACTAACCTTCATGTTCTAGCAATGGTATTTTCTGCTGGACATTGACAAATCCATATTTACCAATGTTGCCTGAGGAGTTCTTTGAAACCACCATAGACCCCTACAGGGAACACATCTTCTGAAAATGGTGTACAACACAAGAGCATCCAGTCACAGTTAGCACAACTGATTATCTGTCTCAATCAGAATTAAACAAATATATAGGATCAAAACTCAAAAATATAAGACCTAAAAATAGAGGACCAAAACCTGAACTTGTGCTTCATCAGTCCCACAGAGAACTCCACTGGCAGTACTATGCAAATGAAAATAAATACATGAAATTCATCCCACTAAAATTAAGAAATAATAACCTTAAGAAAAGTTTTAAAAGTTACATTGCTATTCAATAAATGGTGCTGGGATAATTGGATAGCGAAATGCAGAAGGCTGAAACGGGATCCTTACTTCTCATCACTCACAAAAATCAACACATTTTGGATAACAAACTTAAGCCTAAGACATGAAACCATAAGAATTCTAGAAGAAAATGTTGGGAAAACTCTTATAGACAGCTTACGCAAAGAATTTATGAAGAAGACTCCCAAAACTATCACAGCAACAACAAAAATAAATAAATGGGACCTGATCAAATTAAAAAGCTTCTACATGGCCAAGGAAATAATCATTAGAGCAAACAGACAACCAATAGAATGGGAGAAAATATTTGCATGCTGTACATCCGATAAAGGGCTGATAACTAGAATCTACAAAGAACTCAAGCAAATTGTTAAGAAAAAAAATCAAACAATCCTATTAAAAAGTGGGCAAAGGACATCAACAGAAACTTTTTAAAAGAAGACAGACTAATGGCCAAAAAACATATAAAAAATGCTCAACATCTCTAATCATCAGGGAAATGCAAATCAAAACCACAATGAGATATCACTTAACTCTGGTGAGAATGGCCTTTATCAAAGATCTCAAAACAACAAATGATGGCATGGATGTGGAACGATAGGAACACACATACACTGCTGGTGGGACTGCAAAATAGTACAATGTCTACGGTAAGTCATGTGGAGATACCTCAAAGAACTAAAAGTAGAACTACCATTTGAGCCAGCAATCCCACTACTGGGTATTTACCTAAGGAAAAAGAAGACATCCTAAAAAAAAAAACAATAACACAACATCTGCACTCAAATGTTTATAGCAGCACAGTTCATAATTGCAAAGATGTGGAAACAACTGAGTCCCCATTAATAGGTGAGTGGATTAATAATATGTGGTATATGTGTACCATGGAATACTACTCAGCCATTAAAAATGGTGAACTACCTCTTATATTATCCTGGATGGAGCTGGAGCCCATTCTTCTAAGTATCGCAAGAATGGAAGAACAAACTCTACATGTACTCACTACTAGATTGGAAGTAATTGATCAACAGTTATGTGCACCTGTGGAAATAACATTCATCGGAAATCAAGCAGGATGGAAAGGGGAGGTGGGGATGGGTAAATTCACACCTAACGGGTACAATGCACACTATCTAGGGGATGGGCACACTTATAACTTTGACTCAAATGGTACAAAAGCAATTTATGTAATCAAAATATTTGTACCCCTGTAATATTCTGAAATTTAAAAAAATCTTTAAAAAATAATAAAAAAATAAAAGTTGCATTTGCTATCACCGTAAGAATTACCAAATGCCTCTTAGTTTCAGCCAAAGGAGACTCAGCCAAATTTTCCCAAGGTCTTCCCTGGATCCCAGCTACTGGCAAGGTGTAGCATTGGGTTCCCGAGCCCTGCCTTGGAAAGGAACTTTGCTGTGGAGCTGCTGATAAGATACTTTCACATCATTCAGAAAATTCCATAGGAAAGGTCACTTTTCTCCTTGGCCAGAACAAGCTATTGGCTGTGAAGAATTAGTCATCTGAGCCCCAAGGCCAGTGAGTGAGTTAAAGAAAAAGAAATGCTCAGCACCTGAGCATGTGTGTCTTTCCTTTTTGTAAATGTGAAAGGAGTCCTTACGTAACAGGATCACGTTTAAGATCATTTTGCCACTTGCTTTTGGGATTAAGCACGAGCTTTAAAAGAATGAGAGACTAATGCTCTGCTATGGCAATGTTTGTATTTCCCATCGCCTTCCTCTGTGTACTATTTTTAAAGGAAACATTACACACAGGAGCCCCAAGGCGAAGTACCAGTGAAACAACGCCAGCTTGGAAATCCGTAGGAGATTCTGTTTTTCATTTTGTGAGTGAGAGGTCATTATTTGAATGTTTCTTTCTCTCTCTTTTTTTTTCTTTAAATCCACAACCTCTTGATCCCTAGCCTTCCAGCATGTCCACGGTCATTACTCTTTGGGTGTTTTAAAATTATGAACGTAAAGGAGGGCCAACTGGGGTCCCACAGTCCCCACTAGCTCATGGAAAGACTTCGCTGCAGGGATGCCAGTCACACGGATCAACTATGTCATAAATCACACATTTGCTGGTACGGCTGTAAAGAGAACAGGAGAAATGGTCTGAACTGCATCTCCCTGGTTCTTCCACTAAGGCAGGGATTTGTTGGGCAAAATGATCTCTTTAGGGACTTTACTAAGTAGCAACGGAGTATGAAAAACCAACATTTCCCTATTATTAGGGGGTGGGATTGCAAAATGAGGAATTGTACAGTTGAAATCCAGTACATTTATATAGTTATTCTGGAAGTGTGAACAATGGAAAATTGTGCAAAGGTAATTATATTCACTTGGTTTCCATCTCCAAAAGAAAGGCTTTGAGATCAAATGGAGAACGCTATTTTTCAGTTGTGACAGCAGTTTTGTCCCTTTGTCTACTTTCTCATACATGAAAAAGGCCATGATAAGTTTGTTTAAAATTTAAATGTAAACACCCATGAAGAATACATTCATGATGTGAAACCTGTATTTTTTAAAAACATTTTATTCATAGAGGGAGGCTGCATTCATTAGTGGTTGGAAGAAGACTGGAAAGGAAGTGTCAATTACTGGTTAATCCTTGTAATTAGAAATCCTCTCTCCTGTACCTTGTGCACATCTATCTGCAACTGGGCTTCCTAAGGCCACTCACATTCTGGGAGACACCTGAGGGCTCTGAAAAGTCATGAGAATTCTTGACTCTGACTGCAGAGAAACGGGATTTAGAAGCCTTCCTCGTGCTCTTGCACTTCCTATTGGCTGTCTCTGTTCAGTATATTATCACTGCGGGCAGATAATTTCCACATTCACAACCCTGTGAAATCTGAGGTTTCAAAAAAACCTATCCTCAGTGAATTTACAAGTAAAATCCATTTCTTGGCAATTTAAAAGGCTACTAATCAACCCTTACTTAGGCCGCCCAGTATTTTGAAGGTCACTGACATAGTCTAATTTTCAATAAAGGGACATGGTAAATGGAGAAACCTCAATTATTCTGACCATTCCCATTGCAGGTATGTAACAATTAGAGTGACACCAAAAGCACCCAAGTTGGCTGTGAAAGCCAAGGATTATTGAGGGAGAGAGCTCCTTCTACTCTCTCCCTGAGCTCGATTCTAGGGAATCATGGCTGCAGGTGCCCAGGCATATGGCTGTGTTTGGACTGGTACTGCATATGCTGTTTGGGAGGACAGCAAGCTGCTTTGAGGTTCTGTTTTCTCACAATGTTCCCATCCTTTAAAAATATATATATATATGATGTGTGTCTGTGCGTGTGTGTACACACAGGGATTCATCTGTGAGAAGACACTGGAACAAAACAGAACCTGCCATGTTTTCATATGACTAACCCAAGGCAATGGCAATGTTCAGACATGGTTAGAACAGTTAATATTTTGATGTTAACTCTATATTAGAGAGAAATTATTACACTAACCTTATCAAATATTTTTCCCGAGTGGGCTTCGTGTATGCTGCTTTGGATGTCAAAGAGCATCACAGTTTGTTATTCCTTGATGCCCACCTTGTGTGAGTTCATAAAGCCCAGTTCCAGAGTCTTCTACTCTAAGCCTCGTCCCTGTCTCCTAATAATGTGCTGGACAGTACTTATTTGTTAAATTCCATCAGAGCAGGACTCCCAGTGACAAAACAGTACTGGGACATGTTATGTTCTTAGTAAGTACTTGTTCAAATGTTGCCATATTCTTTTTATATTCCACTCCTCTACCCTAACTTATTATATGATATTATAATTTTTTGATCAGACTTCTTTTAGGATAAGGAGATTGTACATATTCGCCCAGAACTTGTCATAGTACCTGGCATATAGTAGATGGTCAATAAACCATTTTTAAAGTTCTATTTTTATGATTGGCACTCACAGGCCATCCTTTGTTCATGAAGAATGAGTGCAATTTCTAGTTGCCATTGTATGCTGAACATCACATGGGCCAGGGTAGAATTTGAACATACTGATTCCATCAGAGTAAAGTTTAGTAGTTGAGTGGCCTCAAAGACAAACATTCCCCAACATAGAAATAACTAGTTCGGAATTTTTAGGTCAAGAATTTTTTTAAATGATCATTCAAGACAAGCCCGTGATACCTGGAAGACGCTGATTGCTAACACTTGAGAAACAACCTAGGGCTTAAAGGCAGGCTTCCTGAGTAGCCCACGAGATTAGCATCTGAGACACAGATGCTTCTTAGGGTAGATCTGCAGGAGATGCCACAACAGCCCTGTTGACAGGCAGGGATCGTGCCCCATCCAGTTCCCAAATGGAGATGTTCTTTCATCCCACGTGGTTTGAAATAAAAGCTGATCTGCCAACTTGAGAAGGTAACTACAAGAGGGACCTGTGGCTTTAGGGGATAATGCACTTAAAGAACAGAGGAGCAATAACCACATCCTGGGTGCATTCCTCAATGCAGTGTCCCCAGTTTCAGTGTCTAGGAGAGTTTTTCTTACCTTGTGTGATGGCTTTGCCCTCCTGGCGTCATCTTAATGCAACTTGCCTGAGTTGCTCTTTAGGCAACCCAAGCTGTGTTTAGGCAAGACTTAGTGATAGCATCGACATCCACTGTCGGCAACGATGACAGGTACACCCCAATCCCTTGCACCTCTCCCCGCCACAGAAGGACAACTTCCCGTGTACAGATCAAAAAGAAAAAAAAAATTTAACTAACAGTGTGTACGAGGAAAGTCAATTTTGTTTCGCACATTTTCACTGCCACACTTACCTGGCTCTCAACATTCTTTCTTCTTCTTCTACTTTCCATGCAGTATTTCTGCCAAGTAGCTTCTCTCTGAGCTAATCATGATTGCCAAACACTGAACAAACACATTGTTTTTGGCGACTTCTCTGTGATGGTTCAGACATAGTAGGCAATTTTATTATCTTACTTTTCCCTTGAAAAATTTTTAATCTTTTTGTTTTCATTTTGCATGCTCTTAGATATCAAACTTCTTGAAAAATTTTTCTAATTCTGAACAAACGTCAGTCATGAACTTCAAAGGTGAAGGCATTTTACTTACTGATAGCCTTATTCAGGGAACTTGACAAAAATTGCATGGGGCTTCCTCAAATTAATGTTGCAAAGCAGTTAACAGTCCTACTGGTTTATATGAGAGTTGTTAAAACAGTTAACACAGGGTGAGAAGGTGGTCAAAGACAAATGCATTTAAAATTGATGTCTCTTAATACATTTTTACTTGCTAAGGATGAAGTTCCCCAGTCACCTCTTAGTACTTGCTTTCTGCCACATTGATTTCTCAGACTGAAGGTTTGGGTGAGGAAGAAGGTTGGTATTCCACTTTTTCCAGCTGACTTAGATCAGTTTTCCATATTCTCTTTCCAGGTTCTAATGCTCTAAGACAATTAAAAAAAATTTATAACAACTAATGGTCAGCAGAATTTTGAAGATTCCTCCAATGTTTGTAACCTGTGCCAGGGTAAGTATATTCGGGTCTATAATTACTTAACCATAAGTCTGAAATCCAAAAAGCTCTGAAAAATATAGAAGTTTTTTCAATATGTATGGTACAAATTAATTTGGTGACAAATCTGACCTGAACTGATGCATTGCTATTTATAGTCTGCAATAATCTTGTCTAGTGTGATTATTCAGAACTATTGCTACAGAAATATTAACATTTGATTAGGAGTGCTGTCCCAGCCTTTGCTGTGAGTGTTACAAAATACATGATGGATAACTTTTGAATATATGCAAAATTATGAATTCCAAAATACATCTGGCACCAGGAATTTGGATTAAAGAATTGAAGACCTGAACTATACTGTGAAGGTAATGTTTTCACTTACCTGCCAATTTTAAAACAGTCATTGTGTCACGAGAGATGACAAAACCATAGATGCAAGTTTAAATGGGACAACAGCAGTGGCAGTGACCTGGCTTGCTCTGTCCTTCAACATAAAGCAAGTCTTTTGCTCATTTTTAAGTGTCCCCATTTGAACCCCACTGTCCTCTGGCAAGGGCATGAAAAATGAAGCTGAGCCTGATTACCAACATATTGCTTTATTTCTTGGTGGTAGTAAATTAAGGCTTTCTAGAATCATACAGCACGCAGTGATTTGAACATTAGAATTAAAAAAACAATGAGCATTCAATTTAGCAGAGCCAGGAAGGAAGCAATGTTTTAAAATAGATAAATTTCCTAGTGAGGCCTTTTGCTTGGTCTCTAAAAACCTGCTGAGCTGTTTCCCCAGTAACCTCCATCATAGATTCCTACCCCGAGGGAGAAGAGAATGGATGATGAGGAAACTGGGGAAAAAAGGAGAAAATGGGTGAGACAGTACATGCTGGGCAATCATTGTGAAGTCAGCTTTGTCTCATGCTTGGAAGACAGTGCAGGTGACATGGTCAAGAGGTGTCGAGAAAGATGTTCACAATGGTTCAGGGAGCCATTTTGGATCTCTGCTCATTCCAGGAGTATTAAACCAACTCACTTGGAAGACCCCAGGGCCAAGAATTAGGGACAGTCCTTTGTGACTCTCAAAGTCTGAAACTTCAAATAAGGCCACAAGTCACAGAGCAGAGGGATGCTACCTTAAATTTCTTTCATGGTTTGAAGCTCTATGACCCCCACTGACACTGCCCCCCAGCTAAACAACTGATTTCCCCCATGGCGCATAAACTTGATTGCACATCTACGTTGGAGATGATGTTGATTGGACAGGCCACGTTTACTGTAACAGGAAAAATGAAAGACACCTCCTGAGCAGATGCCACCTTGTCACACTAACTTTTCCTTCCCAGCAGAAGATCACAGTATGCACGGGAGCCTACAGTGGGAGTGCAGTTGTCGAGGGTATGCAAGCTGGTTCTGAAACAAATTCAGCGTGCTTGGCTTGGAGATGCAGAGGTTCTGGGTTTGGACGGTGGACCCTTTGAGAAGGAAACGGATGAGCTGTTTCAACAGTGATGAAGGAGGGGCCTGGCCAGAGAATAATTTGGGAAAGGGCATCTGTTAATAAAAGCCAACTTAACTTCATGAAAAGGAGCAATGGACTTTCTTCTGGCTACCTGATTTCACACCACCCAGGCTAACATATAGATTTCTATTCAGACAGGACCATTTAAAATTCCATCCATTTAAAATACATATTTTGTGACGATTTTAATGTTCTGTTCCAAGGGTCTGGTTGGTGGACCAGCAGCTAAGTTATATCAGTGCATTTCCTCTTCCATTTGCCTGGCATTTTTGAGTGAACAGAATTAAAACACCTGGAAGTCTGCTTTGCATTCTTTGATGGAAAACATGCAGACAGCCAAGGAGGATGCACACAAGATGGCAATTTGCACAATTAAACACTTACAAACTTAACCCGATAGGCTTCATGTGATGAAGTCTGGATGCATAAAGAAATAAATAGATGAGAAGAGTCCAAATGGGATCTGAATGACAAAGGACCAAGGTGTCTGTCCTTGCCAGCTACAGGACAGATGTGCCTGATGCATGCCAGGTGTGCAAGGCGAGGGATTAAAAAAACCTTTGAGGACATGTGTTCCCTTGGGCCTTGCTTGTTAATTAAAAATTGTTAGCGTCTTTCCTCCTACTTGAAAACACTGAGCAAAGCAACTGGACTGGGGGATCTGGGCTCTGCTGTGATTATGCATCTGGTGCCTCACTAACAGTGGAGCGGGGGATGCAGAAAGTACTTGTACAAAGAAACCATAGCATCCAGCAGGGGCAGAGAGGATGTGCACAGGACTCACCCACCAAAACAAACAGGGATGTGGGTGATAGATGGGAGCCAAAGGACACACAAGACGCTTTGTGCACTGATGTTAACTCCTTAGAATCGCCTGACAGCACAGAATCAATTCTCTTGGAAGAGGTAGATGCCTGTGTGCTCGATGCCAAGGTGATTTTGTTTATTAGTATCTCTGTTCCTAAAATGAGAATGAAGCTAATTTTTGAGCTGGATGGTCTCTGATTCAGTGCCCGAAGCTGCAGCCCAGAGAGGTGAAGTGCTTTGGCCAGGGTCACACAGCTAGTCAGTGGCAAAGCTGGGGAAGAATGAGGTCTCTTCCTCCACCGTGCTGCTGGCCACAAAGGATTTATAGAAAGGTTTGGGAAGCACTTTGTATGTGCAAAGGGCTATGAGATTTAGTTAACCAGAATTTGCTCGGATGTGGGATTGAGGAAGGTAATTCAGGCCAATCAAGTAGTTTAAAGAGGAGACCTGGAGGGCATTTTGTTCTGATGCCCCCTTGCTGTTGCTGCTGCTGTCGGGGGGAGGGGCTGAGGTGGGCGGGGGAGCGAGCCGCCTTTCTAAAGCCGCTGCAATCAGCCTGCTGAAATACCTCTTTTGTGAAAAGAGAAACTGCCTACAAATGACCAGACCAAAAAACGAACCTGTTTGCTGTAACAGAAATTTGTCTCCCATCCTCCCCCCACCCCTCGTTTCTTTGACCTCTGTTGCCCATGACAAATTAGGAAAAATAAAAGCCAGATTCTAAGAACCTTCCTGGGAGAAAGAGCTGTTATGAGTGGCTGTCGATGCGTACATATGCTGCATTTTTTTTAAAAAAACGTTTTGTTTCGTTCACGTTGGTGCGAAAACAACGCCGGGACGAAAGCTGTCCCGTCAGAAGAAGGCCGGGTTGGTGTGCTCGATGACGCAGCGCTTGCAGTGGCGTTTCACAAACCGCAGGGCCTCCACGGACACCTCGCAGTCCTGGACGTTGAGCATCTGGAGGTCGAAGCAGTTGGCGGCCACGATCTGCAGGCCCTGGCCGGTGATGCTCTCGCAGGACTTGAGGCTGAGCCGCTTGAGATTGAAGCAGTTCAGGGCCAGGCACTCCAGGCCCGTGTCGGACACCAAAGGGCATTTGCCTATGTCCAGAGACTTGAGTTTCGTGCAGTTCTTGGCGAGGTACTCCACGCCGTGGTCCGTGATGCCCTCGCAGCCCCTCGCGTTGAGGTAGCGCAGCTTGCCGCAGTACTTGGCCACGTAGCGGATGCCCACGTCGGTGACCCGGCCGCAGTGCGCGATGCTGAGGTACCGCAGGCGGGACTCCAGCTTGGCGATCTCCCGCAGGCCGAAGTCGCTGACGAAGCGGCAGTCGCTGACGCTCAGCTCCTTGATGGACGTGCAGTAGATGACCAGGTAGCGGAGGCCCTCGTCGGTGAGGCGCACGCAGCGGCGCAGGTACAGGTGGGTCAGCTGCGTGCAGTGCGCCGCGATGGTGTGTAGCCCTTCGTCCTCCAGCACGAAGCAGTCCGTCATGTCCAGGTAGCGGATGGAAATCTGTTTGCCATGCAAGGGGGACAGTTTAATGGAGGCCTCCCGGGTCAAGCTGATGCAGGTCACTTTGGAGCACCCTACACAAAGAGACAGAACATGTGCTCAGAGCGCCCTGTGAGCAGGGGAACCTCCCGGGATGCCAGTCCTGATTCCTGCCCCTCCCACAAGCCCATCTCTGCTAACCTCTCCCTGTCTTGCCCCTACAGAGAAGAAAACCAGGTTTCCCTGTTCATTTGATTATTTGACTATTTTGATTATCTGGGTTTAAGGGGGTTCATGCATGGGCTTTCGATCAGGAAGACCACGGTTCCAACTCCTGATCTATCACTAGTTGCCTGATTTGGGGCAAATCAATCCTTCTATTTCCATTGTCTTAAAATGGGGATGATCACATTCCCTGAAATATAGTTGTGAGGAAGAAATGAGAAGATGTGTGTAAAAATCTTGCCTTGGCCCTGGAAAGTTCTGGGAGCTCGGTAAAGGTTAGTTCTTGCCCTATAATAATCTGGTGGCTCCCTGGGCATGAGAAACAAAGCTTGGGCATGACCTTGGTTTGGCAGAAAGAGCACTGGAGTGGGAGTAACACCTGGTTCAGGTCTACTTTATATGGCCTCGGGCAGGAGGCTTAACTTTTCTGCATCTCAAGACTCTCCTCTAGGATATGGGAGGGAATGGCTGAAGTCTACACTAGGGATATAATGAGGAGGTGATGAGATAATGGATATGAATGTACTTTGAAAACTCTATGGAATACATGTAGTTATTAGTCTAACAAAGTGACTGTCTGGGGATTCAGTTCAACCCTCTTTGGTCAAGAAAGAACATTTGTGTCACCTGGATTATCACTCTAGCTCCTTGACCTCTCTGCCAGACAGGTTCTGACACATGGAACGCAAAAAATGGCACTCCGCACAAAGCCTTGGAATGGAGCCCGTTCACTCCAAATGCAAAATAGACAGTCTAATGAAGTTACCATGGACCTGCATCCCTGTGCTCTCTAATGTGACCTCTCACCTCACTCCTCCAGCCCCCCTGGCCTGCAGGCCCCTGCACAGACACCTCAGGTGCTCTCCCGCCCAGGGTCTGAGACAGGAAAGGGCTTCCCCAGGTAGTCCCAGGGGCCTTCCCCCACTTTCTTAGGTCTCAGGCCAATGTCAGTTTATTGCACAATTCTTTCCTGACCATGCTGTACAAACCAGCAGCCCTGCTTCAGTCCCCATTCGTTCCAGCACTCTGTATCCCTTGTGGTACTATATATTTACTGGTGCATTTGTTCACTTGCTATCTCCCAACTCAGGAATATAAGTTCCTGGGAAACGGGCTGTTCACTGCTGTATTTCTCATACCTGGTGCTCACTAAGTATCTGTTGAGTGAATGAATGATTTACAGGGGACAAAGAGTCTTATGTAGGAGGACTAGATGGGAACAATCCAACTTGCAACATTTACATATCCTTAGGATTTTGAGTCCGGCTGAAGTATATCTGCACTGAAAAGCAGTTGTCTACTTTATAGCTAATTATTATGCCTTTCATTTGTGTTGAAGTATAAAGTCTATGAAGGGCTTTTATTAAGATTTTCTTACCCAATTATTAGAACAATGTACTTAATAGACAAGGATATTAACGGTCAGGAAGGTATCTTTAGACACCACTCTAAACATTGTTTCTAATGCCCTAAAAATATGTGTGTATAAATTATATATATATAGACATACTATATATTATAATTATATAATATATGAAACAGTCATTTCTTTTATATCTCAGTTCTCTATTACTTTATATGAATACATACAGTATCTTTATAATATATAAATAAATAATATACATAGTCAGCATATATTATATAAATAATTGTGTATTTATGTATACTTCATTCCACTACATAGACTGTATATGTGCTTTTCATTTTCTTTCTGCTCTTTTCCAGTCTCTCTGGCAGTTCTAAAGCTGGTGCCTCACTTCGGACACCTCTGTGCCTTGGCTGTTCAACGCAATGTCCAAGGCTTCTGAGTGGCTGCACGATAGTGCTAACAAGGACTTTTCTCCCTCCTGGCAGGCTGCCCAGACAACTCTTAAGAAAATTCAGGTCCTGGGAATAATGAGGTTCAATAGCCACATGCTACCAAGTCAAAGAATTTCAGGAAGGAGTGAAGCATACAATCCAACCCTGGAAAACAAAGACACAGCTTGTCAGAGGCTGGTCACACTGCTCCAGTGGGCTCCGTGGTTTTGTGAAAGGTGGTTAGGCCTTTTGAGCTTTGAAATCTCCTTCTGTTTTGAGTTTCTTTCTTTAGGCTGACTCTAATCCTGCTTTTACCGAATTTCTGTGTCTACGGTGGTAGCTGGCCATGTGTGATGCCTATGAAGGCATTTCGTTTTTCAAGATCATCTGATAACCTTTGTTCCTAAACTCTTGGTTTCAGTTTCTTTCTTTCTTTTTTTCTCTGCTGCACTCCAGAAAAGATACTATATTTGGTTCAGGGAAATATATACTTTGTTTTTGAAACTGAATTCCAAATTTAATGAAATATTTATTTAGTTCAGTTTTGGTAAAGAGAATATTTTGATATGCTTGTTTTATATTATTTTATTAATAGATCAATAATATTTAATTTTAGGTTTAGTGCTAAATCTTACAGATTTGCTAAATTTGGGTTGAAAAGAAAATAGATTGGTTCATGGGTCAGTAGGTAATATTTATGGTTAGTCCATGTGTTCATACACTATAGACATGGAGAGAACCTTAGAAATCATCCAATTTAACCTTTGTTTTTTAAAGATGCGCATCGTAGGCTCAGCGAGATTACATGACTTGTATACCCAGACTGGACATAAGTTTCTTGATTCCTAATCCGGGCTTCAATTATAGGAGGGGAGGTAAGAAATGACTATGATGTATCATAGAATTGATGAATTACACAGGGATTCACAGTAGATGTGTCAGCATGAAGTAAACATTCAGACACTGGGAAATCAGAAGTCTTAGAAAACTTGGAAGATACCATTTTGTGATTTCTAAGGGGATCCTTGAAAGACAGAAACAATTTGGATACACAGAAATGGAGTATAAAACAATTTGGATACATAGACATGGAGCCCAGGTAGCAAGATAATAGTAAGACAAACTTAATAACAAAGAAAGCAATGGGGGAGTCCATGGGGGTGTGAGGGGTGCCCATAGGCTAGAACTTAGGGTGTCTGAAAGGATTTAATGGGAACTAAGACAAGAATGGTCGGCTGGGATCAGATCATGGGAACCTGCCTTGACATCTAGCGTAAGGTGTACGAATATTATTCAATAGGGAATAGACAACATAGGTTGAACAAATCTGTGGGGTTCCTTGAATTTATTCAGATTTCATTCAGCTTTTGCAATTATGCTCTTCATTACCATTTCCTCTTGTTATTGGGGCAATATTTCTACCTTTTCCAAGGTGTAAAAGGCAATGAATAACAACTCCTAACTTCTAAGCATGTTAATAACAATGGTAATGCAACAATGATGACAACATTAGCTGTGATTTTTTAAGTGCCAACTACATGGTTCTCACAGAGCATACATGTAAGGACTCAACTCATTTAATCCTCCCAACCACCTCATTTTTACTGATTAAGAAATTTTACCTACTGCACTACAGCTTCCTAAATGCTTGCTTAGGGTATGAGAACTTTCAACTTTTTAGAGGTCAAGTTGACCATCTAGGGCTTTGATACTCCTCTGTTGATTTAATTATAATGCCAAAAAGTGAAAAGATAAAATATGCTTCATTTCTGCCCTTACAAATCTCATAATGAACTGAGAGAAATGACTCTGGAAATATACAAGTACCCAACTGCAAGCCTCAGAGATGTTCTACCTGCTCCAAAGGCAGACTCCCAGAAGGAAATCCTTAGCTCACTGGGAGTGAGGCAGGGCAGGCTATATTCAGGGGACACTTGGCTGGAGCTTGCATGACGAGAAGTCTGTTTAAGCGAGTTCTTGGGGAGCGGCGGAGGGCAGAGGCAGAGGAGGGAGTGGCGTGCGAGACTGAGAGGTACCCACACATCCCTATATGCACAGATAGGATGCGTTTGGGGACATGTAAATGGTTCTGCAGAAGGGAACATCAGATGTACACAGGAAAATGGTGAGATTTGGGTCTGGTAAGGGCCTTGTGTGCTCTGCTGAGGAACTTGAATCCTTCCAGTAGGTCATTGGAACTGGAGATTTTATGCAGGAAAGTGAATGGTTAGACTTGTACTTTGAAAAAATTCCTCCAGAGGTTGGTTGTGTGTGGGGGTGGGATGAGGGGATGGAGAGGGGTATGAGGAGAAAGGTTAGTGAAGCGTGCGTCCAGGCAGGCAGGGAGAGAGAGGAGACAGACTCAAGGTCCTGGGTAAGTAGAGTCACCTGCACAGGATGCTACTGCTTGGACATCAAAGATTAGGGCAAGGAATAGGGATGACTTCAGGTCTCCAGTTAGAGAGGACCCTTCTGAAGCAATTTATTTGTAATAATTAAAATATTTTGTTTTTAAAATTAGTTGTTTTCAATATATTCCATTGATGTTTCAAGATACTTTTAATAAAAGGTACTGTGTGATAATGATATACACTACAGTTAGCTGGAGTAATTATCAATGACTTGAAAGGATAACTTTCAAGATGGGCATTTTGTGCATTGATAGGGATGGGATAGATAGTCTCATATCTTCTGGGGGAATTAAGCTCTAGACCAGGGACGAGTCTTACAAAGTCAAGTTTACTGCCATTGAGAAGGTAGCCAATAACAGAGCCCAGCTGTAAAAACCAAAGAGACCTATGCATGGTGAAATCAACTTTAGCTGCCCTTTGGCCTCTCTCTGTATCAACATAACAATTTCCAGATTCCCTCAGAACTGGAAGGCACCCTTAGTAGGTGCTGATGACAAATCCATCCTCATGGCCTGTGTTCTTTACTTGGTGAGCTATGGGGTCATTGGGAGACAGGTGAGAAAGCTATACAAATATATTTGACCCTGCAAGTTAGGCTGATAACAGAGGACAGATATCAAGCTTAATAATGGTTAGTCAAGGGGCCAAACAGGATTACTCAGGCTATAAACACAAGAATTTCCATTCCCAGGTAGCCAAAGTGGTTTCTGCCTTTCTAATTTCAAAAGGACTCAAAAAGAGAGGATACACTCCCTTGTGATCTGTATTAGGGTGCATGGGAAGCCCTGTTAACAAAGATGGGCATTCCAAAAGTGAATCATTTTCTAATCTGAGAAAATAAAATGAGGTGTTTGTAAAATGCTCAGATTCTGAGAATGTTAAAGAACCCAGTCCTTTGCCTTTTTTCCCTTTTAACTGAAGAGGAAAGACATTTAGAAAAAGCTATGAATTGTCCCAAATCACAAAGTTTTGAAACTTGTCCATGACATCACAATGCTTTCCCTTTCCAGAATTCCTTGGAGGAAAAATGTAAGAAAACCTCCTCATTTCCTGCTTCTTTATGCCAATGGCTACTCACAGCTAACTGAACATATGGTTACTACGGTTTTGTCCTGGAGCCAGCTAAAGTAGAGGAGCAGCGAGTTGCTTTCCAGCAAGGGAAAGAATCTGCACAAAATAATGGGCTGTCATCTGAAATATTTTCAGATGTCGGCTTTTGAAAGAGAGAGCAAGCTGAGAGAGCCGGCTTTCCCTCAGATTTTGTTGGAGGGCATCATTCGCCTCAGATGCTTGTAAATCCCAAATTCTGTACATTCGCCCACCACAGTGGTTTTCACTTCTTGACCCCTCCTCAACAATCCCTGAGGTTGCGGCTCACACTGTTCATTTCTTCAAGTCCCTGATGCATCTTACACATTTCAGCCTCTTGAATGTTCATCTTTGGACTGGGCAGCAGATGAGATAAAGAAACGCAGTTAGTCTGGCCGGATCCACGTCTGGCGCCAAAGTGTGAGTCTGGGCTTTAATTCTTCCTGCCTGAGAGAGGTTTTCAGCAAAGCAGCCATGCTGGGGTTTCCTCCGATTTTTAAAAGGACTAAAGGTTTGATTCAATGGACCTTGCCCTTGCACTATGTAATTGCGAATTTTGCTTAAGGAAAGATACAAAATTACCCCAGAGGTGAGGAGAGGGGGTGAAATCTAAGGAGACACTCTCCACGGCGCATTTCCCCGGGTACCTACAAAACGGCAAGTGATCGTGAGCCCAGCCCGCGGCTGAATGTTTTATCACCCACAGTGGACACGGTCAGGCCAACAGCATAAAAACACACAAGGTCATTGTTACAGCTCAGACATGAGGCTCTAGGGACCAGTAACAAGTGGACACAAGGGTAATTTTTAAACTAAGTGTGCTTGAGTTAGCCTTTGGGTTCCCATTTATCTACAATCAGATATTTGGTTTCCATTCCCTATGGTTGCTCTGAGATAAACTGTGAGAGTTATGGAGCGTCAAGACGCATTTAAAAGTCATATTATACTAACCTGAACTGCAAAGCAGAAGGTGCTAGAATTCTCTTAAGAAGTGGACATTATTTGATGACAGGGATACTTGTGGGCTCCGGGGCCATGATTACACAGAGACGGTTTTCTCAGGGAGAGCCAACCTCCCCACCACCCGCCTCCCACCATGTCCGAAGATCAGCAAGAAGGGGACCCTCCTGGTGGCGACGCTACCGCTTCAGGATGGCGCGCGGGAAGGCCCACGGCTGGGAGGTCAGTTTCCACTTACCCGACACGTCCAGGTGCTCCAGGTTGGGGCAGAGGGACACCACGTCAAACACGGCCTCGTTGGAGATATTGTAACAGCCTGAGACTTCGAGGCGCCTCAGCTCGGGGCAGCACTGGGCGATGGTGTAAAGCCCCCGGTCTGTGAGCCGCCTGCAGCCGCTGACAGTGACGGTCTCCAGCATGAGACAGACGTTGGGGGTGTCCTGGCAGAGTCTGCGGGTCAGCACCTTGAGGGCGCGGTCCACGTTGATGGTCTCGCCCGTCAGGCGAATAGTCCTCCAGAGGCGCGGGTCCCAGGCCAGGTTGTACCAGCGGCGGCACACGCGCGCGCAGCGGCACAGCTGGTTGGTGGGCAGGAAGGAGAAGATCTGCACCATGCTCTGGTCCGGGAGCCGGTCCACGCTGGCCTGCTCCTTCGGGGGCCTGGAGGCGAGCCGGATGAGCGGGTGCGTGAGGCGGGTCGGGGGCGGGGAGTGGACCATGGCCACCGTCTCCCCGGTGATGGACGACGAGGAGGTGGACGAGCCCCTTCCATTCTGAAATCCTGGCAGACTCGGTGGACATATCAGGGCTGGGCTGGGCGTGCTCAGTGTGCGCATGCTCAGGTCGGAGTCTGGCAAGGGACAGAGAACAAAGGGTTAAGGACGATGGCCTAAGCAGAGCCCTGGGAAGGAGGGGACTCGAGAACACATTCGTGTGGGCAACACTCTCGTTCCACTGATATCCTTCCTAGCAGACCTGCGAGGCCATCCCCAGAGGCAGAAGCGCATGCAAGTGTCACCCAGTCCAGGAAGTGGCTCATCCCCCATGGTCTACACCAGGGGTGGACAAACTGCAATGTAAAGGCCCACATATTAAATATTTGAGTCTCGTCAGGCCATGTGGGCTCTGTCTCCTTTGCAATGACTCAACCCTGCCATTGTATGCGAAAGCTACCATAAACAATAGGCGAACAAATGGGTCTGGCTGTTTCAATAAAACTTGTTTTATAAAAGCAGACCAGCTGGACACGTCCCTCCAGACCAGGGGACAAATCCCACTGGGCTATGGTTTGTTGACATCCAGTCTACATTAATGGTGATCATCTAAAGGGCACAACTTCAAAGTTTCATTGTTTCTACTCTGGGGAGAAACTTCATATATTGATACAGAAACTGATTTGCTTTCCTAATTATATTTTGGCTAGGTGATGATTATGTTGCATTTACAAATGAGAAGACTGAGTTTCAGAAGAGGGGAAGACTAGTGAATGGGTGTAGAGAACATTTGGCATCTTGCCCTTGCCTCCCCCAGAATCCACTTGCTCTTCTTTTGGTGACCGTACCCCAGACTAGGGGAGCCTCCCCGCTCCCTCTGCCGCTTCAGGCATCTCCGATGGTATCTCCAGTCCTTGATTAACTGTGAAAATATTTATTTTTCCTTCTTATTAACAACCTCCCCTTTGCATTTGAATAATATGAGTTGTATTCTGTTCTTTGGAACAAGAAAGATCACTCGATAAGGTCACAAGTAGTTTTTACATTTACGAGGGATTTGGCCAGGAGCAGTGGCTCACACCTGTAATTCTAGCACTCTGGGAGACTGAGACAGGAAGATCGCTTGAGGTCAGGAGTTCGAGACGAGCCTGAGCAAGAGTGAAACCCCATCTCTACTAAAAAATAGAAAAAAAAATCAACTGGGCAACTAAAAATAAAAAAAAATTAGCTGGGTGTGATGGCATGTGCCTGTAGTCCCAGCTACTCGGGAGGCTGAGGCAGAAGGATTGCTTGAGCCCAGGAGTTTGAGGTTGCTGTGAGCTAGGCTGATGCCATGGCACTCTAGCCAGGGCAACAGAGCAAGACTCTGTCTCAAAAAAAAATATATATATATATATGAGGGATTAAGAATTCTTTAGAACACCATTTCGAGATGTATGCTCATTTCTTCTTTCTCTCTCTCTCAATATAAATATGAGAAGAACTTAGTTTTTCTCTCTAAATACATTTGTATACTATATATTTGGATATATAGATAGATTTATTTAGGAAGAAATTTATTTTCTCTCTCCAAATATAATTATGTATTTTACACATATACACACATACATACACCCACACACATATACAGATGCTCTTCCACTTACAATATGCTTATATCTTGACAGACCCATTGTAAATTGAAAATCTTAACTTGAAAATGCATTTAATACATCTAATCTACAAAACATCATAGCTTAGCATAGTCTACCTTAAACGTGCTCAGAACACTTAACATTAGCCTACAGTTGGGCAAAATCATCTAACAAAAATCCTATTTTATAATAAAGTGTTGAATATCTCATGTGACTTATTGAGTACTGTACTGAAAGTGAAAAACAGAATGGTTGTATGAGTAGTCAAAGTACAGTTTCTACTGAATTTATATTACTTTGGCACTATCATACAGTCAAAAAATCATCGTAAAACCATTGTAAGTCAGGGACCATCTGTAAATATGTATAAAATAAGTATATATTTAGAGAGAGAGAGAGTAAAAGAGGGGGAGAGAGAGACAGTGTGCACGCAAGAGAGGGAGGGCAAAAATTTATCTCCAAAATACAAATTTCTTTACCTGTAAAATAAGTGAGTTGAGGCAGACACTTTTTAAGTCATTTCCAGATCTAATTATAGCTCTAAAGACTTAAACAAAAGCTCCATCCTATGTGCTTTTCCACATTTCATACCTTGAAAATTAATATTCATATCATCTTTTCAAAGAACTTCCAGCAAAAATACACAAGAATTTCTGAGACCTGGACATCTCCACTGAATGTCTATTTGTAGTTTTCTCACAGATCTATTTTTTTCTACTGCTGTAATTTGTCTCTTCACTTACTTCTTTATAACCTAACGCTGAGAATGGCTTATACATGTCCACACTTTGCTGGTGGAACGTCTTTGAACTATTGTCTGCTCACCTACTTCCAATGTCAGCCGCTTAAAACACAAACTACTTTCTTGCCTGACAGTAAATGCCACCCCTATCTAAGACTATTTCTTCTGGAGTCTTTGGGATAGGATACTTTCCCTGTTGAAACCCCTACCTTTTGTTATACAGGTATTGGTGAATTTATCTTTCCCCAGTGTGGCTGACTGTATTATTTTTTTCAATTTTACATCCCTCCCTATATAGCCATATCCTTTGTCATACAACTTTGTGGTTCCTCCAGAGCAGAGTATATTTCCTCAGTCTAGTGATGCTGGGCTTGGCTATGTGACTTGCTTTGGCCAGTGAATGTTAGAGAAAAGCCATTTGCGCAGTTGGGCTTGACCTCTTAATCTCGTACCATCACCATGAGAAGAATATGCCTGGCTAGCCTCTTGCTGTCACCATGATGAGACCCATGAAGCAGACAGAACTGGCCCCAACCTGCAGCTTGCAGATAAGCTCATCCAAGGCTAACTTGCTTCAACAGCGACCAGATGAGCCACAGAAGCATGAGTTAGAATAAGTAACTTTTTTAAACCATGGGTTTTGGGGGTGACTTGTTATACATTACTGTGGCAACAGATGATGGATATCCCTTCAATTACACTAAAACCTCATTAGACAAAGATTAAATCTTTTTATTATTTGTGTCCTGGCAGCACCTGACATGGTTTGTGGTATGTAGTAGGTGCACAACAAATGTCTTAAATTGAATAGAAATACTAATATATGTGAAGTAGTAATTCTAGCTTGGCTTGTATTTTTCAACCTAGGTGATATACATACTGCATTTTAAATCATTCATAAGAAAAGAAATACATATTTCTCTATTTTGTAATCAGTGAGAATGAACAGTAAATCTTTAATGAAAACCTTAAATAAAAACCAATTATGGATTTCAAAACTGCCATCTAACGTACCACAGTACCAACCTTCATCATTATGCGCACTCAGAGAATTGCTCTGAAGTCAGAGTTTTTCTTAGGCAGGTGAACAACTTATTTCCGGCCAGGAGGGAAAGGCAATCTTAGGCTCTCAGCTCTGCCATTTTAGCAGCTGTGAGGGCTCTGAAATCCCTCTCCTGCCTGTCTAGGTTCTGTTCATCTTGAAGGAGAAGACACTTAACAGTGCCCTGAGGAGACCTGCCTAGAGTTAGGCCCCTGAGAAATGAAAGATGCTTACTCTGCAGGGGAGAGGGTGTCTTTAACTGATTCACTTTTCTTCAGGCACTGAGAGGGATAATGCAAATGCATCCAGATTGCCTGGTACCGGTGTGCCTTTAGCAATGCTTTTAGCTTTTTCTTTCTTTCTTTAAAGGAATTCACACTCAGAAAGAGATGGCCTGCCTGCCACATCTGTGAGGAACAGTCTACCCTGGGAGGGATTCAGGAGCACCTTAACAGCTCTCCTATCTGGAGTTCAGATGCAGGATGCTAAGCATTAACTGAGGATTGTTGTTCCCTGCTCACAAAGTAGGGAGCTAGCAGGGGCATTGAGAGATTTCTGCCAGGAAAGATAATGTCTCTTTTACCAGAACATATACCAGGATTCTCTGGTTCCTTTCTACTTATTCTATAGCAGGTCAAGAACCTGAGAGAAATTTTGAAATGATAAAGTTTGTCCTAATTGCATAAATAGCACCTGATAATTCAAAAAATAATAAAGAATGATGAGTAACAATTAGAGGTATGCATACCTAGAAGTTGTCACAAAATATTTTTTCTTGATATTTTCCCCAAACGGACACATATATATGCATTTAATTTGGAAATACATTTAATTATTGATAAAATTTTTACACAATGTGCCCTACCCTTTGATACCAGGAGCCACTTAGTGCCACTAGATATGATTTATAAAAACAGAAGAAGATTTTCATATAGAACTAGCAAGAGTGCCAGGATATATCTACATACCAGGAGAATGGAGCTTGGCTACAGAGTGAAAGCAAGGACCATTTCTACCTCCCAACTAGCACATTTCATTTGCACATAAAAATGCAGAAAGATCAAGTATACTCCTTGTATATAGTTTTTCCCCCTATGTTCTTTTCAGAGGACTTACAGCTAAATGCACATTGACAATAGCAGCTGATTTTTCTGAGAGAGCTTAGAAAGAAGGACCCCAGCGCCCAGATACCTGGACATATACTCAGAGCGGAGAAGACAAAAGACAAATATTAAAATAATAGAGGTAGAAGAAAGCTGGAACCCTCTTCCTGGCTTTATGATATTGCAGACACAGAAAGAAATCTGACTATATTTGAACTTAGAATACAGATTTAGAATACTTTGTAGGCATGAACATATTTTCATACCTGAATAGCTATTCCAAGTGAATTCTACCTATCTGACGTCTTGGGACAAAATCACCCTATTTATCTCAGCAGTAAGAAGATATCCACTGGGCTAAAATACAGTTTAACAATAACTCCGAGAAGACATTATTGCTAATTTTAATACATTGTATACTTGTAAATATTTATAAAAAAATTAGCCATTTATACCATAGCTTTCTTTACTTTTTCCCAAGGTAAGATGGTAAGATGCATGAAAGGTATATGGAAGAAATCCAGATTGCCAGGGATTATTTTGAACAGGGGAGATAGGATTTGCAAAAAGTGCCAAATAAAAGATAAATGTCCAAAAGCTTCTAACAAGAATCAAATTAATTGCTGCCTGTATCGAGTGTCCTTAAATTCTGAGAAGCCTTTTTGGTAATTGAAAATGGGGATCATGATGAAACTGTAGCATCGTTCCTCTAAAACCCTCCCTTCCCTGCTCCTTCTGTGGTACCCGTATAAGGAGCAAACGGCACACACAGCATCCTCGGCAAGGACCATGCAAAGTGGTATACACAAAAGCTTTTGATCGTTTTGTTTGAAGAAAAAAATGTTACCTGAAATACCAGGAAAGGGAATGCCCAAACTTTTAAGAGAGCAGTGTGTTTTTATAACACATTAAAAATTTCCAAAACATACACAGAGCAGGTTGTTTTCTAAAATCCACCAAGGCCTGTAGGTCATCCATGTAGCAAATGGCAGGATCTCCTCCTTTTTAAAGGCTGAATAATGTTCTATTGTGTATATGGACAACACAATCTATCCATTTGACACCTAGGTTGTTTCCACACCTTGGCTATTGTGAACAGTGCTGCAATGAACATGGGAGTGTAGATGGATGTCTTTATGAGGTGGTCATATCACCTCCTTTGGCTATACACTCAGAAAAGGGATTCCTGGGTCATAAGGAAATTCTATTTTTAATTTCTGCAGGAACCTCCATATTGTTTTCCGTGTCTACACCGATCTACATTCCCACCAATAGTGTTCCCTTTTCTCCACAACCTCACCAACGTTTATGTCTTGTCTTTTTGATAATTAGCTATCCAACAGGTCAGAGGTGGTATCTCACAGTGGTTTTAATTTGCATTTCCCTGATGATTAGTGATGTTGAGCACTTTTTCATGTACTGTTGGCTATTGTTATATCATCTTTAGAGAAATGTTTACTGAAGTCTTTTGCCCATTTTTAAATTGGGTTATGGCTTTCTTGCTATGGAGTTGTTATAAGTCTTGGATATCAACCCCTTTATCTGCCAGCAGACAGTCTTTGAGCAAACTTGTTTTCCAAGAATAATTGCATGAATTGACAATGCAATCTGTTAAAGGTGCACTCAATGAATTACTTTGTATTCGGGTGGATGGATGAATGGAGGGATGGACACAGGCAAATCTAAAAGGGGAAAATTATAAAGTCTGCAAAAGGACACTTCTCGTTAGTTTCCTATCTGAGATGTGGAATAGATGTTGTCAATTATAAATATGTAATACTTGAGGAAAAAGAGAGATGAGCAAAATACAAGTGTCATGAAAGCAGAATGGGGGAATTTAAGCGAAAAATGACCATGAACTTTTGTAATAGGATATGTATTTTGTGACCCGTGTCTTCTAATGATATTGGGAAGCTGGATATATCCAAAATATTGAAAAGGAACAAAAACCAGTTTGATGTCTGCAGGAAGATATAGAGTGGACTGCAAGGAACACACAGGGGTAGACATCTGGTATTAAAATTCAGTAAGTTGCACTGCTGCCAATTCTTGGCTTACAGATTTATAGGCAGAAAATAGACAATTCATTCTTTGGATCATTTAACACATATTGTTACTGCTGCCCAAGTGCCCAGTTGGGTAGTTTAGGAAGGGTGGAGTTATTGCATTTGCCTAGATTAGAAAGCACATATTCCTAGCCCACCTTTTTTCTGCTCCACAGCCCCATTAAAGTACCTCTACAGCACAGACGCTGACATCTCCAATTTTTTGTGTCCTTCAGGGAGAGAGAAAAATGGCTGTGTGTTGAGAATACCCCCAAATCATACAAAACTCTGCATGTTCATAGAAAGTATGTCTAAGTCTTGGGAAAAAATCAGTTTTCAAAATTCCAAGATGAAGACAATGAATATAGAATCTCCCAATGACGGAAAACTTTTGAATTAAATAATATATTTAGTAAGCTTTTGGATTTTCTCAAAATAAATGTAATCTTTGTTTGACATAATGACGATCCTTAAGTCAAATAAATATAATTGCACTTTTTTATGTTGATATATTCATCTGTTAACTAAACTAAGAGACAGTGGATTTTTTAAAGTTTCAGAACTTGTGGCTCCATTAATAATTTAAAATATTTCCAAATATGTAATTTATGTGGGAACAATATGTTTTTTGTTCTTAAGTTACTTTAAATGTATAAAGAATACCCAGAAGTATATCTGTCTTTTTTCTGGAGGAAAAAAACCCATAAACTTTTTTTTTCTCATGGTTTCAAAAGTCCTGGGAATTTTACATCTTTAGTAATTATAGTACCGTATCAAAAATATTCAAGGCATCTCTTACACACATGCTTATTAGACACATTTTCTTCTAACTAGATAGCCGCCTGTTTTGTACAAGTTTTTATTTTCAAACCACTGCTGTTTACACTCCAGGAAGTCATATTTACATTACGTTGGCCTTTCAAAGTCAAAATTTACAAAGCTTCTTCACATCTCCCCCCTCTGATTACCAAAACTTTTGTGCAAGATGCTTTCCATTATAAGTTGTCTTTCTCCTCAAGAACTCTTGCCATAAAAAGCAAGGTTTCTTTTCTTAGCTTAAACTCAAGCTTAAAAAAATATATCATAAAACCTAGCTTGTGAGAAAAAAAACATAATCAGGGCTATCTTTTCTCTTCTTGTTTTATTTCAAAATATTTTCTTTTAATGTGGTTCAGATCATATATGCAGCCTAGAACCTACTTAAGGCATTAGTTGCTATAAAGTTGAAATTTATACAGAAAAGGTTAATCTTGCATTTCACCTGGAGGGAGTTAGCTTTAGGGCTCAAGGGTTCCTGTCGGGAATGCCATCCAGAAGGTGGTACCCCCGGGATCAGACAATGTCTAAGACTCCTATCCAAGAACCTGCTTTGCCAGTCACCTGGGCCAGTCCCATAAGGGCAGCACTGTGGCGACCGATGGGTGAAAACCTGGTGAAGTCTATGGAACTTGTCTAATTTCAGGTACACAGGCCAGTCCAATGCCCAGCTCTTTACTGTTTCCCAGAGTTACCCAGTTTCTGATGCTGATCTGAACTGAGCAGCGGTTTTGTTTTGCCTTTAACTCTTCCAGAAGGGAACAGTCACATGGCTAAGGAAGCTTTTAAGCCACATTAATCTACAAGCCATGAACATAATCAAAGGAAACATACAGAATGGCATCTTTGAGATCTACAGTACGGTTTGATTTCACTTCCAATGTGAGTATCTAGAAAGGCTCTTTTAGGAAATTTCTGCCTGAGGAAGGATCCGGTGGTCTCAGAAACTATATGGGTCCCAGGTTACAGTTCACCAGACTCCTTATGGTTTTATGAAATGGTGACTTCTTATCACCCTCCTCTTTCTTATCTGTAAAATGGCAGATGGAGATTACTTTATACCATTATTCTTCAAGGGAAAGTAGGATGCTTCATCCTCGAGAGAGAGCGTGCCAGTGCTCTTGGGTGCTCCCTTTGGCACAAGGCAAGGCGATAATCTCCTATAGTGCAGCATTGTTTTAGAATCTCTTTAAACATTTGCTAAGCTCCCTTTTTAATAAAAAAAAAGTAGGCTTCCAGTTCAAAGTCTTTGACAAGCAACAGTACTTAGCTAACATTTAATAATGTTTTTATTGTTTTGTTTTTTTATCATTCATTATAATTTATTTTTATTTCACACATCATCACCTATTTATGGAAAATAATACTAGTTTTCCAAGTAAAATAATGCTGTAATATTTGGCTTCTGAATAATAATTTAAGTTTACTTTAAAATATATAAAGTGAATACTGGTAGAAGCGGTGAGCAGATACGGCAAAATCATGACACAGGACGTAAACGTCTTACGTTTAGGAAACACAGCTGAGGTGGGAAGAACATTGAAGACAGATGCACTTGAACTTGGATTCCTATCTCTACTCTATTATGTGCAATTTGTATTGTCTGAGGTAAGTCACTGAAACCTCATGATTTCCTCATTATTTCCAGTTTATAAAAGATAAATAATTCCACCCACTTCACAGAGTATTTAGACAAAGTCTATGAAAAGTGATATTATCATCAATAAAGGCATTTAAAAAATTACACAGCTTCTACTGAGGACTTCATGGGAAAAAAATTCTGGGCCCTCCTGCCATGGGCTATGTTTTTAGGGGCATATTATTCTAGATTCCATGGAATAGACCCACCTTTATAAATTCTCTACTGTTGCCTTCATAAACCTTAAAATGTCTTTCATGGCTGATAAAAATAAAATCCATGGTTAGAGCACAGTGTACTTCCTCTCCATTAGCAAAATATGGCTATTGCATTTATTGGTAAAAGAATATTGCAACCGTGAAAGCCTTTTCTCATAGTTTATTTAATAAAATCTGATTTTCTGGGATATGGTGGGCTGCTTTCTCCCTGAAATTTTTTCCCATGCCTTTTGCAGCGTCATTCTCTCCTCTGCTTTTCCTTTCTTCCTCCTCAGGTGCCACTTGCTGGCTGTCTTTTGTGGTGTACGCTGGTATACTGGTGTTCCCCAAGGGTTTCACGCTTAACTCTTCTCTGTATCTGGCCGCTCCCTGGGTGGGCTCGTGCACTCACATGGCCTCAGCAATTGCTAACCACTCCCCAAACTCGATTGTAGTCCGGACCACACTCTCCCTATCCGTGTCTCTCTCAGAGGAGATGGGGTGCATTTAGGGTGGTATGGCCGTAGACTCACTGTGTGTCTCTGTCCAACACCAAACACACATGCACAAGTACCTGCTAGAACAGTGCTGTCTAACGTGGTTGCTACTGGGCACATGTGGCAATTAGAAATTAAATTTAACAAAGTAAACTAAAAATTCAGCTCCTCAGGCACACTAGCTACATTTCACGAGCTTAGTAGCCATGTGTGTCCAGCAGCTATTTTACACAACACAGACATAGAGCGAGTCCATCACTGGAGAGAGTTCTATGGACAACTATTCTTCTCCCCACAAGTTTATCTGATGGATCTCCAGTACAGTGTGTACAAGGGTGAACTCGTTAATATCCTTCGCAAAACAAACCTTTCCCCTTGGATTCTGTTTTGTTGTTAGTGGCATCACCTCTCATCACATCTGCCTCCTGCGCTAGAACCCTGGGACTCACCTTGACTCCTCTCTGGCCCTGCTCTACCTGTATCTAGTCGGCTGCCGAGTCCTGCACTCTGACTAGCTGTGGGCCTCACATCTCCTTCCCTTCTCTCTCTGCTGCGACTGCCTCAGCTCAAGTTCTCATCCTCTCCTGTCTCCTGTCAACAATTCTTTAACTTTAAATTCCTACATGTAGGAAACTGGAACTAAAATATCAGCAACTACACAAACGGCGGGCTCTCTCTTATTTTCCACTGTCCTTTGCTTTCAGTCTTATATCACTTTTTATGTAAAAGACTGTATCTTTAGGAGATAAAATAGGTCTCAAGACAGTATAAGGAGTCATAACTCTAAGTTAGATTTGACTGAGATAGGTAAGCATAGAGGACCATAGGAGCTGTTGAACCAACACCATCTACCCTGCCCGTCCATCAGAGACGGGCTCTAATAGCAATAACAGCACATGGTCTGTTGCCAGCACCAGAGATCCTCTGTTCCCTTCCACTCTTCTATATATTATTGCTATTCCTTTTTTTTTTTTTTACTGGAGTTGTCGTGTATTTATTTATTTATTTATATTTTTATTTATTTATTTTTATTTCAGAATATTATGGGGATACAAATGTTTTGGTTACATGAATTGTTTTTGTACAGTTTGAGTCAAAGTTACAAGTGTGTCTATCACCCAGATCATGTGCATTGTACCTGGTTAGGTGTGAATTTACCATCCCCTCCTCCCCCCTCTCACCTGCTTGATTTCCGCTGAATTTTACTATCATATGTGCACGTGAGTGTTGATCTGTTAGTTCCAATTTAGTAGTGAGTATATGCCGTGTTTGTTTTTCCATTCTTAAAATACTTCACTTAAAAGGATGGTCTCCAATTCCTTCCAGGCTGTTATAAAAGGTATTAGTTCACCATTTTTTATGGCTGAGTAGTACTCCATGGTATACATATACCACATTTCATTAATCCACTCATGTATTGATAGGCACTTGGACTGTTTCCACATCTTTGTGATTGTGAACTGTGCTACTATGAACATTCGAGTGCAAGTGTCTTTTTTATAAATGTCTTTTGTTCCTTTGGATAAATACCCAGTAGTGGGACTGTAGGATCAAATGGTAGGTCTACTTTTAGTTCTTCGAGGTATCTCCAAACTACTTTCCATAGAGGCTGTACTAGTTTGCAGTCCCACCAGCAGTGTATAAGTGTTGCTTTCTCTCTGCATCCACACTAGCATCTGTTGTATCCTCCTATAAGATGACTGGTATCCTGAGTCTGATAGAAAATGTAAGGGATAAATTGAAGATAAGATTCATGACTATACTAGTATAAAATGACTTTCTTTTCAAGAAACAATATAAAAATGACAAATGGGAAAAGGCAGAACAGTGAATCAGAAGTCAAACTGCTTCTGTTCTCTTTATTATCCAACTGCCTAACTTAGAAACCTATAGGTTTCCTTTTCCTGTAGAGGAACTCTGCCTACACTCCACAAATGTAGGGCCCTGGATGTCAAATTTGTTTTTTCCTTATAGATTTAATCATAATTGTATTTGTCACTGGAGTAGCCATAGCCTGCTCAATCTCAGTGGAGGGACAGAAAGTGAGTCACAGGAAGTGAAAGGGTAATATATGCAGCAGCAGGGCAGAGCAGCGCCCTCTAGAGAGCAATGGTGGACTTACTCCTTTGTACAACTTTCGGGAGTGTGGTCTAGAGAAACAAAACAGAGATGCTGGTGCCTACGGAAATTTTGCTCACTGATTGTATTCATTAAAATCTTGGGTTCTGAAGCCAAACAGATCTGTTTGAATCTTGGCTGTGTCATGTTGAGCAAGTTACCTTCTCTGGGCCTCTACTTTCTTGTCTATACAATGGGGAAGACAACAGTGTATCTCATTGGGTTTCTATAAGAATTAAATGAAGCAATGTATTGGCACAGTGCCTGACACATTGTAAATGCTCAATAAATGGAAGCTATTACTAAAAAACAAACAAAAAACAATTCCTTAACTGAGATTCCTGATGCTGGTCTTCCTTTCTCACCCTCTGCCTCTGTAATATAGCCTCCATTCCGTATTTAGAGTTCACTTTTTAAAATATGGACCAGTTTCCCCTGCATCAAAGTCTTAAATGGATCATTCCTTCTGTTCTGAGTTGAACTTAAGCCCCTGTGTCTGTGAACGTGATCTTATTTGGAAATCAGGTCTTTGCAGACATGTTAAGATGGGGTCATACTTGATTAGGGTAGGCTCTTAATCCAGCATGACTGGTGTCCTTATAAGAGAAAACAGAGGCACAGGGTGGAGACACAGAAAGACACAGACACAGAGAGACGGCAGTGTGATGACAGAGGCAGAGATTGGAGTTGTGCTGCAACAAGCCAAGGAATGCTTGGGGTTAGCAGAAGCTGGAAGAGGCAAGGAAGGATCTTCCCCACATCTCTGTCTTGGTTTTAGAATTCTAGCCTCCAGAGCTGTGAGACCATACGTTTGTTGCTTTAAGTCACTTGGTTTGTAGCATTTGGTTACAGTAGCCCCAGGGAACAAATACAGCTCTGCCCATGTTTCTTACTGAATGCTTACTCTATGCCAGGCACTGTACTAGCGCTACCCAAGGAACAAAATCCAGTTTTTAGAGTGTGTATGAGACTGTCCTGTAAAAGTCATATCTCAGAGTGCATGCTCCTATTCTCCCAGCCCAGAAGGTCCATTCCCCCAGGTTAACTGCTGAATCCTCACTCATCACTCAAGTTCCTTGTCAGATGTCAACTTCTCTGCCGAGCTTTCCAGATTCACCCAGGCTGAATTATTTAGTTACTTTTAGTGTTTCTATTGAGTTCACATCTATCTGTTCCACACCCGCTTCCCATAGCACCTCTCGACCCAGCAGACTGTGAGAACCTCAAGGCCAGGAGCTGCCTCATTCCTCTTTGACCCAGTCCAGAGTCTTATCTGGACTCAGCCACCCAGAAACCGCTCAGCTAGTGCACCAAGGGGAGTGTGTTCTGCTTGGTCCTATGACAAATACCCTTCAGTTTCTTTTTGGCTGCAGTTGGAAATACTTATAGAAACTACTTGGAGGAACCAGATGTTTCAGCTTGAAGAAGAAGTTGGAACATCCCAGCGATTTATCAATATTTCATTTTTAGGACTTTTTTTTTTTTTGCCTTAATTGAGGCTGAGGTAGTAGACAGACTTAGTTTAATCATATTAATCTACTCAGAAGATATTTAAAAAGACACATACACACACAAAGGCAATCTCATTCAGCACACATCACCTGGAGCATCTCAGAGCCAAATGCCTGGTGCTTTGGGTTTCATGACACCTGCTACCTTCCCCATGTGGCTGCTCACTTCTAACAACAATGATAGCTAAAAACTCACAATCGATATAAAGGAATAACATTTTCACATTGGCCCAGAATTTTAAGACCTATTCTGTTTAAGTTTAGTTACCTCAGACGCAGCAGGAATTTTTGTTTATTTCCTGAACTGATTCATGTTATCAACCGTAATAATCAGAACTGGCTTTTCATTGACAGTGTGGAAGAGACAGTATTTTTTATTTTGTCTTCTAGAAAGCTCATGGTTAGCTTTGCAAAGCATAAGAAGGGAGCCAGTTCTTGTCTCGACAAAGAAAAAACATGTATTTTCATGAAAAAGCTTGCAATCCATAATTTTCCATCTTCAAGTTGCACTTTATATGGCAGCTTTAATTGTCATCTATCTTCAATTGAAGATTAAAGACCAATGCTTTAGTCTCATTTCCCCACGAATCGTTACAAAATTCCAACGTTTGCATCTTTTAAAGTATAACAGATAGTATGGTATTGAATTTAGGTTCCAGTAAAGAGACACTTAAAACTTTTCAGTTCACAGCAGAAAACAGGCACCATAGGGAACACAGTCTAGCTCACAAATTCAACTTTCAAGTGAGAAAAAAGAGAAATCTCCACTAAACTTATGACCATGTAAAAGATCAATAATTAGAACATTTCCAAAACAAAGCAAATCCCGGAATGTCCTTAGTCATTTGAAAATATGATACACTGGTGTCAAAATTCCTTACAATTTCTTTTAATGTAAAATATTGTATAAAGAAAGCATTCATTATATACAAGACAGTGTTTTAAGTGTTATACAAATATAAAGTCATAAATACAACATTCCTATTAACATTGTTAAATGCTTGGGAGAACCAATGACCCAATGATATAGATAAACCTTTTATTCTCTCTATATTATCCAACAAAGAAAGGACAAGTAAACAAACTTAGTATATTTAAATATTGTCTTATTTTCCTCCTAAGAGTCTCTCTGCAGGCTGGTGGGTGGACCCCTTATACTGACCTGGGATACATTTTGCACGGTGGGTTCCCTTAGCTTATTACAGTCCCGGTTCATAACCTCTTCTTGAGAGACCCCAGAGCCACCCTCCAGGCAGCGTTTTCCCAAGGGATGGACTCAGTACTAACTAGCATAATGTCTGCCTTTCAACAGGTTCCTGGGTTTATGGGGCAGGACTCTCCATGGCTGGCCAACATGGGCCCCATTCTGGACTGACCAACTTATTTTTCAGAACTTAAGTCACACTGTTTTTAAGAAAGCCTTCATTTTAAAGGGAAATTAATAATAATCTCTTGGAAATTCAGCTGCAGAGTAGAATTCAAGCAAACCAAAATACTCCTGGGAAATCCCTCCACACCAACTGCACAACATATCTCTCTAGAATGGTGACCTTTCATAAATTCCCAAAGCACCTGTATCCTAATAGTCTATAATTCATGAGTCATGTTTCTCTTTAGAAAGATATCTAGAAGTTTATAGTCATTGGGCATATGTCTTAACAGTATTTGAATCAAGCTTGAAAAAAATAAATCTAAATGTCATGATATAACATGGCATTAAACAGTATTTAATATTCCATACTTAATCACAACATCATTAAAAAAAATACTCAGGGTGGACGTTGGGAACAAGAAAGAAAGGAAGTATACATTTGATATGTCATCGATGATCTCTATTTAATATCACTTTTCTGGACAATCTTTGCTTTTAGTTCCCTTTTATACAAATTCAAAGCTTAGATTCTGGCTCATCATTTTTGTAAATACTTTACATACAAGGATATTGCATATTCAGTTGGTTACCATGCTGGTTGCCTTCTAGAAGTTATGATTTGACACTGTGACATGGGTGGGGGTCTGAGTCAGGGTGGGGACACGTGAGTAGACTGGGTATGCAACTCATGACATATCCTCTCCATTCCTGCCCTCTGCATCCTTCCCTAAGGCTTCCCCCAGCCCATATCATAATATTCACACTGCTCCCATAGGCAGACCACCTGGCTTACCTTCGTAAGTATAGTGCTGAACTGAAAATACTTTATCAGCAGATGTTAATGCTCTGACATTATACTCCAAGCTGTTGGCTTGAGCTTGCCTCAAGATTTTTTATTGTTGTTGTTACATTTGTTTGTTCGGCTTTTAAATAAAACTATGTTAAATTAGTAAAAGCTAAGAGTGCCAAAGATACAAAAAACATTTCCATATTCATTCTTTGTAGGACTGAACAGAGGTTGACCAGATGGAAGCCTTGAGGTAGAAATTGTTTTGGTACATTCAATACAAACTGCCTTAAAAAGGATTCCTTACTCTAGGCCAGATTATCTGCAGGCTGCCCTCCAAGCAATAGGTTAGTCCTTTTTGGTAGAAAGATGACATAATCCCTTAAAATGGATCAAAATGGGAAATAAGATGAAAACAGCATCTTAATTTTAGCTTAGAAAGAGAAACTTCAATATTTTAGTGTTTTGGAATTAACTGTAGGTCATATTTGAAGAGAAAAAACATAGTTTACAGCTGAAAGATTGCTTCAGTTGCTTTACAGACCAGGAAAATAAAAAACTGATTAAAACAGTGTCTTCCAAAATGGTCAATCTGGCTCTTTTGGTCAAGTCAAGAGCCTTGTGAAATAAGATATCTGAATATGCAGTGATTGGCTATTGTGATACTTAAATACAGTGCAGAGAAGCACAAGCCACAAAAAACAAGAAGATATTTGCATTTTTAACATTCTTCTTTGGCCACTAATGTTCACTAAAGGGTACACATTGTTTTCATTATTAAAAAATTAACCACAGAGCAAATAGCTATGAAATAGAGATTTTTGAAGAGAAAAGTTTAGAAACATCTTGACCAAGATTAATGTGAAAGATACCAAGCATGTAGTTATTAATGTAACTCTTTCTTTTTTTGTGTGTTACATTCCTGAAAATAATTTTGACCTTTGACTAAAGCTGTTCTTTATCACTGGAAATGGTTTTTCTTCTTACAATTTCAACTGTGTAGAGACCAAAAGAACATTAGAAGCAACCCATTCCAACCACAATCTATCTAATACTTAATCATAGCAAAGAATCTCTGTCTTTTCCACACAATCCACAAAGGGTTTATAATTACCCCTCTTTAGAGTTTGGCATTGCTGTATAATCAACATAGGGAACAAAGAGCATTGTGTATTCACATCAGGGTTATGCGTTTTGTATGTTTTCATTGTGAATGAGTATACAAAATGTCAGAAAAGGGTCTATTGCAATTTACATTTGACTAACAGATAACCTAGCATGAACAAATCTGGCTCAGATCTTGGAAATATATCAAAACACAAGAATACATCTTTAAATTCGAGTTGCCAAGAAAAATATGCTTGAAGTAGTCATAAGATCTTACTGATAAAAATTAAAATATAAACACAATAGAAAACTGTATCTGAAGATTTGGAGATATTATTGTATTGTGCCATGAAATGTATTAACTACTGTAAGGTGTACTAAGGGTGCTGTTTTTCACAATGCCAACCCTAAATTTAGATACCTAAAATAACCATTAGTTCTCCAATTCTTCTCCTCTATTTTCATAGGCTGTAAAATGTACTCCCCAAAGTTACATAAAAATAAAGTCATTATCCACAATTATAATCCTTACATTGTGAAAAGGCAGAACATATTGGGAGAGAAAAATTCTACTACCCCTATGCTGGACTTCTTTGTCTGAATTAATGTCCTCTAACCTGTTTTTAAAAATTTGAGTTGGATGAGAAGTTGAAAGGAACACTCAGGCTGTTGCTACGTTGTAAAGTTTTACAGTCTCCTTTAAAGGAGATTCCACAAAAATAATTTCTATTAATGTTCCCATCTTTCACAATTAAGAACAATAATATATGAATACATTGTGGGTTACTCTACTTTATTTCTATTTTTGCATGAAGGAAAGAAGAATTATTGCTAGTCAGAAAGACTGTTTCCATGTGTAGAGGCCAAAGGCCAGAAAAAGACAAAACCACATTAACCAAGAAGCTGCTGGTCTTTCTGGAGGGAATGTGCCAGAATATGGAAAGAGGAGAAGAACTTTAATCAGATTCCACGGTGCTTAACCTAAACCCTTTTCACCAAGCCCCGAATCAGAATCATCTCCATGTAGGCACACTTAGTGAGAATCTTACAACTGAAGAGTTTAGAGTCAGATCTTTTAAAAACATTTACTTCCCTAGATGGGTCCAATTATCCATTCTTTTATTCCTGAAATGTTATACATGAAGTTTAATACATTCTTTGAAATGACTCTACCCTTCAGTGTGTTGATTTGGCTTGCCTGGCCTTTAACCAGTTGGGTTTTGTGCAGGTGGCTCCCAGTGCCCGTCAGGGTGGTGGTCCTGTGTCCTTCCCTCCCAGCGCTTTTGCTGAAGAGCTAAGGATTTGTTCTGTAAAATTTGGATTCAGTCCAAAGGTTGCACACAAGGATCCAGAAGGTCACATGTGGCCCCAAGGCAGTAGGTTCCCCACCCCTTCATCATTAACGTTATCACCACTTTGTCAAGAGTTGCAGTGTGTTCACCTAGAGACTGGAGGAGAAAGACACTGAATCCACCCCAAAGGACTGACAATGACAACATGGTCTTGGATTTCTGAGGACAGTTCTGTTATTTCTCTTAATGTAGAGGACTTGCTGAAAGAACTGGATTGCTGCCTCCTAAACTGTGCCAAGCCATCTTTAAACCTACTAAGGGGGCTGAAAAACGAATCTAGCAATTTTTCTCCTAAAGAGTAATCTCTCTACTCAAACATGGGCAGACTCTGAATGCCACTGTCACAAATTGAGCCATATTTGGGGATTATAAGAGCAGATGGAAGCGTATCTGATGTGGAAACCTGAGTTGTACCAACTTCCTCAAGTCATCTGGACATTTTTTTTTTCTTTTAATTGAAGCATCTGAATTCTTCTTTGTATATTATTCAGTTGTGTTCAGTCAACATAATGGCAGCAAATGGCGAAAATGTGGTGGCTCAAAACATTAGCCCATTTAGACAGTAATAACTGTGTAGACATAGATGCAACGTTGGGCACTTTGCCCTGCGGAGACGTTAAAACTCTGGGGCTTCGCATGTTGGGGCATCTGTGCCTTCTAAGGAAAGCAAACTGATAATTCCACAGCTTTAAACATCCTGTTCCATCCCAAAATTAAACATATGCTCTAAGAGGGAAAAAAGCTCTGCCATGTGGAAACAAGACACCATTATAAAACTGTCACTATGTACTCTCAAGGCACAGAGAAGAGGCTCGGACGAGGTGAGAGACAGCAGTGTGGGACCCTTCCATTGGGAAACTTAGGCAGGAATGGGGCATCAGGGTGGCTGGAGGTGGGTGTTCATGGGTCCTAATTAAATGCAGTTTTCTGGCCATAGGATCATGACATTTCCTTTTGGTAGTCTGAACAAAACAAGTTAATTGTTGAAGGATGCAGTTAAATTCCCACAGTCTTTGCATTCTGAAATGTATATTAACCAGAAAAAAAAAACCTGGTGCAATGTACGGCAAGACATGACAATCACATCCAGACTATAACTCTTTAAGAATGAAAAACCAAGTATTCATGCATGAGTATTTAGTGCATTGTGCTGGGTATAATTCTAAAGTTCTTTTGAGGTAGGAGACTTGCCCATGCCTTGGTTCCACTCAGAAAGGTAATATCTTGTATGAAATTTAACAATGTGATCTAAATTTGGCTTTATCACATTTTGTTTTTTCTAATGTCCTATGGCTCACTTCTTATGGGAAAATAAATTATGGCTTATTAATTAAAATAAACAATAACAAGAGAAGGAATATTTTGGTTCTTCCAGCATCCATCATTCAGTGCAATAGACTGAATGTCTGTATTCCTACAAGATTCGTATGTTGAAATCCAATGTGATGGTATTGGGGGCAGGGCCTCTGAGAAGCGATTAGTGCCCTTGTACAAGACACCCTAGAGAATTCTGCTGACTTTTTACATCATGTGAAGACAGTGAGAAGACAGCCATCCGTGAATCGGAAGGCAGGCCCTCATCAGACATGGAATCTACAGAGCCTTGATTTTGGACATCCCAGCCCCCAGAACTGTGAGAAACAAAGTGTTGTTTGTGAGCCTTGCAGTGTGTGGCATTTTGGCTACAGCAGGCTGGACTGACTCGGACAGTGAGCTGTGCTGGTGAAGTATACAGCTTTTAGAAACTGGAGTAGCCACTGAAGATCCTATTTCTAGAGTGCCTAATTCAGAATCTATTTCTGATTTTTGTAGTTTTTCTACATGTGTTTTTGAAGTGAAGTAGGTTTCTACTTGATACTTTCCCAAAGAATTTAGGTTTCAATAAGAGCCCAGAGAGCCATACCCCTAAAGATTTTTAATTTCAGTGAAGCCTTTTCAATGAGTTACTATCTAATTTATCTTCAGATTGTGAAATAAACTTGTTCTAAAGAAAACTGGAAGTCTGAAAATTGGGACAATCGGTACATACTCTTATATTACCAGATGTTAGAATAACAATGATTTTCTTTTATCTTGAATCAAACTGTTTACATTTCAGCCAATTAATACTACTTCAGTTTTTATAATCATGATCTTTGGTTTTATTGATTCATTTATTATGTGACTGAGGATATTTGTGATATACTACATGTTTGCTCGTAAGGCTCTAGAGGTTTGTTTTTATATGCTGCTTTGATTCCTATAGGAATCCACAATAATAAATTTGCTGGGAATTATAAAGGATTTGATTGGGGATTAAAAAATTCGTATCCAAAGGAAGTGATTTTTTGCTATCAATGTCCTCACCTGTCATCCTCTCTGTCACCATGGCTGGCTTGGCTGGCAGCACCCTGAAGACATCCTACAGATGGCAGCACCAAGAAAGGTAGATTTTTTTTCTTTCTTTGCAATTCTTTGGTATAGACCAGTCTTAACAGGGTGGTGGTAGCCATCACAGGAGGAAGGAGTACACTTAATGTTGAGGAACATGGTGAGGGTGACTTACCTTTTTTTTATCACAATAATGGACTTTTGTTTTTAGAGATATCCTCCTGTGATGTCAGGTTAAAACGAGGCTCTCTCTGGAACCAGCGAATGCAAAATACTAACAATCATTTATTTCTTAGTGTGAATATGCTGATGATATTCTTGTGGGTTTAGACAACATGAAGTTACCTCAGGTGGGATTGTTCCTTGTACCCTGGGAAGAAAAATCAGGAATCTGAGGAGACCAGGCTGAGAACCTGAGATGGACCATACAACCTAGCAGGTGGACTTCCCACACAGGTCTCCTAATGGCCAGTTAATCTTGGTACCGATTATTGGTACCAGGGGCACATTTCTACATGAAAGACCCTGAATAAATATTGGTGACATTTTCTTAGGTATGTATCTTTAAAAGAGCATTAAATACTAGTTTCATATCTTTGATAATTACTGTCAATATTCTTACAATAAGCCCATTAGAAGCTCCTTTCCTTCTCAATTGTATTTATAGGAAGACCTTGTGGGCTTTTGCTATTTTTTTTTCCCATTAGTGATTTAGTTTATGGTTTCCCTTTTTTTAAAAATTTCTTTTTTAATCTCTGAATGGTTCCTGATTGGGCCAGATTGCATGGCATTACCTTCTGGGCTTCTTTAAGCCATCGAGACAGTTGCTATCCATGGCTTAAGAATTACTGGAGCAAAATCAGCGTTTTGGTGGGGCTTATTTATTTATTTTTTGTTCCTTGAATTATTTTAAGTCGCTCAGATCAAAGTTTTAAGCTTACAGAAAGTTGCTTTTTCAAATCTGTTCATCTCAATGACAACCCCCTTTTCTTGGAAGTGATCTCACATGCTATCATTTCAGTCAGCAGAACCCTCAAAGCAGAACAATGTTTCAGAACATTAAAGTTAGGAGTTAAAAATACTGTAATGATTGATAGCATGTGTGTGTGTATATATTATATATGTGGGTATATATATATCTTACACACACATATATAATCTTAGTTTTGAAAACTCTAGGAACTAGTCAGTCCTCTTCAGAAAGAAAGGAGGAAAAAAATCCCTATAAGAAATAGAAATTGCTAGCCAAGAAGAAAAAAAAAAGAAAAGAAAAAAGAAATGCTTGGCAGGAGATGAACAGGTGCAATGAAGTGACTTCCCAGATGAAAGGGAACAGAAACTTAGGAAACGGCACGACAAATGCATGTGACATTGACATGTTCATAATATAGCTCTAAGCTGCGGTTTTTCTATAGGCATAATGGATTATTTGAACCAAGAATACATTGAGTTTTATCCACATGTCTATGGAAACTATTTCAGGTGAAGAGTTGTATCCTCTGACACATATTTTTAGCTTGAGGCTAAAATCTAAATTTTACCACAAAAACATTTTTCACATTTCTATGCCTAAGGACAATTTTGTTGAAATCAATGCACACATCTCCTTTGAGAATGATGAGTGCTCAAGTCAATTTCTTCGTTTCTCTCTTTTTATTCTGATAGGTAGGATATCTCTCCCTCTCTCCCTCTTTCTCTCTCACACGCACATAAACATCATGTGTCCACCAACCAGTGTAGCTGCTGCTGGCATTGCACTACTGCTAGATATCACTACCGGGTTTATAGGTTACTGTTGCTTATGGCCTCTCCCTCGGGTTTTCAAGCAAATCAATAGAATTTTCAACATGATTGGGGAGAAAGAGGCTAAAACATTTTGCTCCACCAGAAATAAGTACCTGATGGTTAGTTGCTGCCTGAACAAATGTCCTAGCTTATAAACTTCTTGGCTGAGGCTGAGTTCACTCTGCAAGTATCTTTGCTCTACTTGTGGGTAAAATCCTGGTTTCTCCTACTTTGGATGCAATAGCTACACTAAACAAGGCTGAAGAGAGATATTTATATTCACGAGCTTGGAAAACATGGGGCTTTATATGGGGAAGAGGTGCCTGGGAATGGGAAACTTGCTAGATTTTTTTTTGTCATATCCATGCTGTGCATTACATTTGTACACTGGCTTTGCAGTGTACCCTGTTATTTGTGTGAACCACAGCGACACTGAGAAAGATACTGATGGATAGTGAGGGCTTCCCAATGGGTTTCACATGAATTTTTTCCAGTCTGACTCAAATGTCATCTTCGTCATGAATTACTTCCTGCGTCCTTCAATGAAATGTGGCATATGCCGTTACTTAAGCCATCACAGCACTTTCCATCCTAACTGAGCCATTCATTCGTCATCTCACTAGACTGTAAGCTCCCTGATGATGGGTGCCTTGATTACCTTGTTCAAAACTATTTTCCAGCACCTACAAAAGTGCCTCACACTTAAGAGGCAAATATAATAAGTACTTGATGAATGAACACATGGAATGAATAAAGGCTTGAGATTTAGCTCTTTAAATTCTTTCTTTTTATCTCCTGCAGCATAAAGTTGAATGATTGCACGGAAGACCCGATAAATATTTGTTGCATTTAGAAGACCCTCTGAAATTTTGTTGAATTTGGAAAAACTGCATTTCCCATTACAGTTTATAAAGCACCTTTAGATAAATATCCTTCTTCAAACTTAATGCCTTAAGGTGGGCAAGTCAGATATTTTCCCAGTTTCACATTGAGTTAGGAAGACACACACAGAAATAGTAAAAAGCAGCCATGGGATAGGACTGCTGATCTTCTGATGTTTGTCAACAACAGATGCCTGAGTAAGCTGTCCAGGTCATCTCCACTTCAAAGGGTCAGATGAAGAAGGGACCAGCAGGAGTGATTTTCATCAGCCTGTGATGTGGGCACACCAGCTGGAGAACTGGTGGCATTTGCCATTCTTTATCCTTCAGAGCCCTGATGTACAGATTGGCTTAAAGACTGTCATCTTCACACTGGGTGAGATGCTTCCATCCCCTCGCTGGGACCACAAGATGGGTACTTTTAGAGGCTGTTTTGAATACTCTGATGGTTTACCCCCTGGAGCAGGCTTCAGAAATGAGGAACAGGTGACCGATCAAAAATGTTAGTATTGTGTGCCCCTCCACCTAAACTCTCCCCTTTCTGACCTAAATATCTAAGGTCAAAGTAGACTCTATTATTCAGCTGACTCTGAGCTCATGCCTCAAATTCCAACCTTTACAATTAGTTTTGGGTTTAAAAATGCAAAAAAATGCCCTAAGCATCAAAATGGAATGATCATCTCTAGGACAACAGAATTTAAAGGATCAGATATGTTCAAATTGTAATGTTTTCAAATAAAACATCCACTAAATGCAATAAGTTTATAGCACCTTCTTATTATATTTTAATTTCACATTTTTTGGAAAATTTTAAAGGATTTTCTGTGACTTTTAAGGCTTTCTATAAGAGTTCTAATTATTTCTTATTTCATATACTTTATGCTAAGCATGTTATTTGGTTTCCTTGTCTTCAAAATTAACTAGACTTTTATTTTACTTTTTTACCCCATTAACTAGATTTTTAAGAAAATTTAAACAGCTTTATAGAATGCCAGTTATATAAATAATGCATGCTCAGTGCTAAAAAATCAGAAAATATAGGATATCATATAGAGGAAAAATGATTATCTATAATCCCCTCACTCGCAGGTAATCATTTTAACTTTCTGATATGTATCTTTCTAAGCATAGGTAGGAAGGTAAGTAGATTAATAAGCAGAAAAGATAGGTCAAATATACTTTAGAATGTTGATAGCTTTGAACTGTTTCTGAAACATAAATTCTTTCATCTTCAGAGTTTGGTAATCCATTTTATCAAAATGAATGACTCAGGAATCTGAAACATGCCACAGTGAAATCCAAATTCATACAATGTGCCATTAAACTGTTCAGAACGCCTATGCTTTCCTCTTCTGTGAAGCACCTCACCATCACCTTTTAAAAAATTAACATTCATTCTGCCGAATTCTAGTAACAAGAAATTTTTAAAAATTGATTTAAATTTCCCTTTCAGCCTAATGGCACAACTAGAATTGAGTTAAGGTGTAATTATTGAGCAGAATCCAGATGTACTCTTCTGTGAATCTACCTTTTCATGATGATTAAAAACAACAAAAACTCTACCTCATAAATATTGTGTCAAGATTTGACATATTCCATATACACCTACTGGAAATATAGCAGAATGTTCTCCTTAGAAAGAATCTTTTAGGTAACTCCCACGGACTGTGGTAAAATCTCATTTAAATCATAAATAGATAATACTATAGCAAATACAATTTCACATGTAAAGGCAATATGCCACTACTATCAATCAATAACCTCTCCATAGTTTTGATAATATTCACAATACCTGTCACTAGTATTTACAGTTTGTGTGTCCTTCGGTAGGTGGTTAGATAAGTCTCAGATTTCAATATGCCCTGGAATAAAAATGCTAACAGGGCTTATTTTTGTTATTAGAATATTCTTTATGAGCTAGCCTTGTGTTACAACAAACAACCAAATATTCTAGAAGTCCACTTGACACATCTGTTACTGCGCTGATATTGTGTGAACTCTGCCAGCCTGGGGCCAAACACCTAGCTTTTCCAAATGTTGACATGTTTTCTCTGTAGCCCCACCCAACGCACTGGGCTTTTGCCCAGATGGGAGTTTAATCATGCCTCCATATGGCTGTTGACCAGGTGTATGCATTGAGCCTGAGTTTGATTTTTCAATACAAGGTAAAATGGAGAGAAATACTTTAATTTATTCCGTAGCATTATGTGCTCAAATATAGTTTCTAACATAAAATATTCGATCTGCATTATTTTAATCATAATTGGATAACTCCATTTCAACCAGTTGACTAATTTTGGATTATTGCTGCATTAGAAACATTAAAAAGAATGACCAATATCATTACATTAATTCCCTTTCTCATCCTTCTTTTTTTTCTATTTCCTTGTTTGACTATGATGTGGAGAGAACAAGGGACAGATACACCAACAGGCATAAACAAAGAAACAATTCTAACTGGGGAGTGGAATTTCAGCAGTACCTGAACCTTACTATTGGTTCAGGAAGATAAAGACCAATTTTGCTATTTTTTGTGAACTAGAGGGAAATTTGTACATGAGTAGGGGAACTGAAAGTCGCGTGGAGAAGTTATTGGTCTTGGACTTCATCTCCTTGTGAGATTTTCCCCAAACTTGACCAAATGATTCTCTAAAGTATTTACATGGTTTGAAAATATTAAAATCAAGGGGGAAAAAGCTCAGTGGGTTCTGGAAGGTTTTTGCATTAGCATTTAAGATGGTATTTATAGGAGGAGCAAAATAACCAGTTCATCAGTATTTGGAGAGCAAAATTAATAGTTATTGATAATTTCCTAGATGATAATACAATATGAATTACTTTTAGTTACCCTGAAAGCACTTTATTAAATCTCCTTCAATGTAAATTGCTCTCTTAGATTGTCTAGCCAGAGGATATTTGAGGGAAAAGTGTTCAAGGATATTCTGAGCTTGTGGCACCATTATGATGTCAGACACAGAAGACTCTATAGTAGAATCAGGTGTCTGGATGTCTGGCAGAGCAGGTGGATGCTGAGAGAGAGAACACGGCAGTCATTGGGGAACACAAAATCCAAGAATACATCACCATTTAAAAAAATATATTGGCATTTCCTCCCCTCTTTAGTGGAAGCAATATATATGTATTTAAAATAGTTCCACAAATGCTAAATCACAGCCAGGCTTCTTGAGTTTACCAAAATAACCACGTGATACTTTCTAATTCCCGCAAAAGGGCTATTTTCTGCATAGATTATACATAGATTGCAGAGCAACAACTGTCAGGAGAGGCAGAGTTAATATTCTAATAAGTGTGTTTAGTGAGGTACTTAGTTTGCTATCTTCAGGGATACCCCTTAGCAAAGCCCAGAAATGCACACACTATCAATATTTATACTTGTTAGACATGTCGGGATGGTTTGGAGCCATTTCCAACAACAGCTGTGCAAATGGTTGATGTGTGCTACTTTCTCAGACTTAAATCTCCACTTGGCAATTCCTACATATGTGCAAACACTGAAAATATTTTCACTTTTGCTTTGTGGGAGAATCCAATTTGGGATTTAAATGTCAACCCAAGAGGGATCATCCGTTCTCCAGCTTTCCCTTCCACATGTTTTCCTGACTCGTTCTCTTCTCAGTGGCAGCGCAGGCTGTCTTGACTTCCCCTTGAGAAATTCCCAGAACTTGCTCTTTTGTGCTGTCATAAACATAAGGAGTGAAACATTGGCTGGAAATGTAAACTTGGATTAAGCCTCCAAAACACAACAGAACAATTGGTGGTCTTGTCAAGTCCAGTCCTTTAACTGGACAAAACCATAGCCTTGAGTAGTCTGTATTGTTTATAAGGTCCCTCCCTATATATAAACTATTTTTTAAAATTATGGGAGATACACGTTTATAAGTGCAATGAGTCTTGTTTAGAAAAGCAATTTATCTGTCTCTGGAATTGGTGAGCTTTTCCTCTTTCATCTTTCCAGCCCAAAGCAAAGTAAAGCACTGGTTGGCCTTTTAATTGGGGGTGAGGCACAATGAACTCGTTCAATGTAAAGAAATCTTCACAGCACTTTAAATCATTTTGGGGAGAATGTAGTTAGATCAGCAGTGTTGCTTCGTGAGCCATGGCTTTCGGAAAATATGTGCTTCTGAGATGTAGGTGTGCACACGTGCACATGCACACACTTGGACAAACACAAATGCAGCTTTTAAAGGTTTGTCAGATTTTATTAGGAAAGGATTGTCTCCTTAGCTCTGTGTACACTGTTTGTACCCTGCTAATTGAGGGAAGTGGAAGATCCTTGGTTTACAGGGTGAAAAGCCCTATTGGCACAATGGCCATACTTAAACCAGCATAATGAACGGGCCAAGGAGGATAGTAGAAATTCGCCACTAATTGAAGATAAACTGTAACTTGGGAATGTACTAAGCAATATGCATTGGGGTTGCTATTTAGAGAAGAAAGAAAATAGCATACTTCTGAGAAAGGAAATGGCTTTCAGAGGCAGAACTAATTTAGACCTCTCAAACTTAAAAAAGTCCCTCTGCCCAGTTTTATGGCCATAGCGAGAAAGAAGCAAGGTAAATATACAAGGCCACCCACTGGGATGTGGATCCTTTGCCCTGTGTGTGTTCTCACTGTAAAAATATGTATGGCCACCACACACATGCACACACACACACACGTACACACACGTGTTCACACACATGCACAGGCATGCACACATGCATTTGCATGCACACATAAACACATACACATAGCCTGAAGTTATTTCTTGACAGTTCTTTTAGCTGTTAGGGTCACTGTAACTCAAATGGTAAGAATTTTCCCAATGAAATAAAGACTTTATATCAATTGAATTCCTTACTCAGAAAACTGTATTTTCTCCACTAACATCTTGAATTTGATATTTTTAACTATCTTTATCAAATTCATTTGTAAATAAATTGTGTTTTTTCCCTCTGTTATGGGCTGAAGGTTTGTATCTCCTCAAAATTCATGTGTTGAAGTCCTAATACCCAGAGTGGCTATATTTGGAGATGTAGAGCTCTAAGAAAGTAATGATGGTTAAATTGGGTCATAAGAATGGAGCCCCAATCTAATAGAATTCGTGTCCTTATAAGATGAGACACCAGAGAGCTTGCTTTTTCTCAGCCTGTGCATGCACAAGGAAGAGGCCATGTGAGCACACAGGGATATGAAGGCCACTTATTGGCCAAGAGAAGAGACCTCGGGATGAAACCTACCCTGCCTGCACCTTGGTCTTGGACTTCCTGCCTCCAGAATCATGGGGAATGAATTTCTGTTATTTAAGCCTCCCATTCTATGGTATTTGTTATGGCAGCACGGGCTGACTAATATACCTGCATCGGTTTTATTTGATCACTTCAGCAACAAGACAATAGGTAAGAAAAATGCAGTGAGTTACAGTTAAGTGTATTATACAAAGTTAATTCCACAAGTTTATTAGGCAGTTATCCATGTTTAAAATTGTATTATACACTTTGGGGAATAGTTTGATATTTACAGATTGTCTCTATTTGGAATAATCTCACAAAAATAGATGGGTTTTAGGATTTAATTAGTTTGAAGGTCCCAGCCACATAGTCTTGTCCTCTGCCACTCACTGAAAAATTGTTTCTAGATGTTCAAAAAAGCTGAGTGACCAACAAGTGGCAAGTTGGCCAGCAGTGATCTAGGAATTAAGGGAATATACCCACAACCACATCTTGGACTTGCTGCCCAAATTCTTCTAACAAAAACAATGCCTTGTCACCAGTAGAGTGGCAAGTGAATTCATGGTGCCCAATTTACAGTCATAAAACCCATTTCTTATAACCTTCAAAACTGTTATGCATAAAACTTGTGATGAGAAACCAGTGTGTGGGAACCTCATTTGGTGAATCATTGCTTTTCTATATCTGGGTTTAGAAATCATTGAGTGTCTCATGATCTATTTTCAATGAGAGAGGGGCAAACTAATAGTATTGTCTCTTCTGGGAAAAAACAAAAACTAAACAAAAACAAATCAAATCTTAAAATTGCCCTGCCAAAGATAAAGTGAATAGAAATGTGCATTCTTCTGTATTTCTGTCCTTTCACTAAGCTCTTAGTCAGCATTTATACCGATAGTAATTATGCCAACAATGAAAATGCAGATTGAAAATAATCCTATTTCCTACCTTACCTTAAATGCTTGAAGGGTACACCCTAACATGTGAATAATACATGTGAAAAGGATGCTTTTAATTATAATGAAGAATTTTTCATCTATTGGGGGTTGACTTTGAAGGATGAGATAATTCACAATAATGTGCCTGAGGCTTAGAAAGAGCAGACTAGGACCTACTGCAGTCAGTTTTCTAAAATAACTAGTCTGAATATGAAAAATACATTTAAGTTATAATTTATGCAGTAAAAAATACTGTATATTATTTATCAACATGAGAAGCTCTGATGTCGTGGCTGTATTAGATCTTGGAAGAGCTACCTCACCAGTGATATGACACTCATGTGATTTCTGCTCTGCAAACTTAATATTTGACCTCAGCTTAGCCTTAGGGGTTTGTTCAAGAACGAACTGTACCCATTCGGTATGGTTTTCTTCTAAAGGAGAACAGATTGAGACAAGATAGTGTTTATTGTTGAAGGCCATTTGGCTTCATTGGACTGATATTTCAGAAGACTGATGTATTTCTGTTTCTGACTAGTGACTTTTACCAGGTCTGAAATGTGAGTTTGATAGAAATCTTGGCTGTGTAACAAGATTTAGGGAGCTGGATTGATTCCTGGTCATTGTGAACAGACATTCCCTGCCACATGCGACCACATTTTGGACAGGTCAGATGCCCAGATAAAGCTCCACACCCTTAACACCAGCCTGGACTGGATCCTGGGAGAACACCTGACCTCTTGGGTGCTGGGACACTCATCTCTGGTGCTGTTGACGCCAGTAGCACCAGATGACCTGGAGCCAGCACTTCCTGTTGGCATCTTCTAAGATCTTACAGTCAGGACCTCGAGTGCGACTACTCAGAAGTCACAGAAACCTACTCAGAAGTAAGACTAGTGAATCTGACAACTGAATATGCTTTGCTCTTTAAACACAATCAACTTTTTAATCATTGAATATTACTAACTGAGCTACCTCCCGGCTGCCCTCAGGTAGGAGATGTCATACAAGGTAGGGACAGTGTGTTTTGTTGGGTTAAGAGTGAAATTTCTGGAACTAGACTGCTTGGGAAAGTTACTTAATCTGTTTTCTTATCTCCAAAATGGGAATAAGAATAGTTCTAGCCTCATAGAGTAGTAAGGCTTAAAAGAACATACTGCATAGCCAGGCAGAAGGGCATAATAAGTTCTCAATGTATTTTTTTATTATTAAACAAAAATTACAACTTTCCTTGGCCTACATGAACTGAATTTACTTTACTAAGTACATATTACAAGCCAAATCACTTATATGGTAAGGTTAGTGCTTCCCAAATTCTCTGTGTTAAAAGACCAGGTTTTTGTTTCTACCCCATGGCAGACTGATAGTTTTACAAATTATAATATAAATGAATTACTAGAAAAATGAAATAAAAATGAAACAAAGATAAAAAACCCTAAACCTAAATGGCTGTTTTAAAAAAAAGGTTTCTAAATGCTCCCTTTGGATTTCTGTACTTGTCTCTGTGCGGCTGGGCTGCACAGCTCACGGATGGGCACCTGTCTGCAGACCCCCCAGGGGAATAGCACTGGGAGGGTGGACAGCTGTTTTCTGCTGGACTGTGGTGCACGGGCACCTTCCCCGGTGTCGGGGAACTCACCTCCTCCTCGGGCCGAGCTCAGTTCTGAGCACAGGTGCTGAAGACACCGGGTGCTTGGTGCTGGCACTCTCCATCTGTCTTACTGCTAGCGCCAGCCCATGTCCTTGGCTGGACCCACCAGACACACCCAGACTTAGAATGGAAGCCAAACGTGCGAAGAAGCCGGGAAAACACAGAATCTATTGCAGCAAGTAGTGGAGGCAGTGACAGCAGCACCCTACATTTCCAGAGGCAACAGGAGCAGTGATTCTAGAAGCATCGTGAGAGGTCTGAGGCAAACGGTCCTTCACCAGACCATCCCTGGACATGACCGTGGCCCACTGCCCTTGAGATGGAGCCACTCTGGCTTTCAGATTCTTCTGGAGAGCTCGTGATTGACTTCACTTTCCTTTAACAAGTTTCTTTCTGCTTAAATTAGCCAGTAGATTTGTACTGCTTGAAACTAAGAACCAAGAATGGTTCACACGGATTTTAAAAACAGAATCATGAAGATGGACCCTCCTGGCATTTGGTGTCTCATACTACCTGGCCATCCTATGGATGTTCACGACACTTTGGTGTTGAAGTCTGTGTTAGTATCTCATTTACTCACTCCAGCTCCCTGAGTGGTCTTATTTTTGGTCTTGTTCTCTATGGTACACCCTAACAATACTCTTCAATTTAGATCTGAAATCAAGCTGAAAATTGATGAACATTTTACACCACTTTCTGACAAACTGAAGTGACATAGGCTTGCAGGTAAACCATCTGTCACAATTATGAAGGAAATTGGTCTTCCCAGAATGTCTTCTCTTTTTATATTGGGGAAATTTACACCCACAATTTGCACTTTTATGATATTAAGTGAAGATTCCATCCCTCAAAGCTGATTTCCCAGAATGGAGTCTGCTCAAGTAAAATTATCCTGCCATTTAATGGGTGACAAAGGTAATTTTCTGCTTGGTGGCTAAAGGGCTCTTTAACCCCCAGAGAGGATCAGACTGGGGCCTGCTGGCCTGGGGACATGTGTCCTCCACTCCAGGAAGAGTGCAAGCAGAGGCTGTCCAGGCATCTTTTAGGAATGCTTTAGATTTAGATACAAGATTATGCCTGAGGATTTCTTTTTCCTTTCAAACTCTGAGAACCAGGTTGCTGCCCTTAAAGATTTCTTCAGGCCATTACAAATACTGGGCTTCCTGTTTGAGCAGCTAGTGCACATTACATGACCTCCGCAGGGAGGAAAAAGGATTAAAAAAAATGAAGTCCTGGAAATTACAGTTCATGCGCCAGCTTTGCACTAGGGTTCATTATCAAGACACAAATAATTATTGAAAGAGAAAACAAGTGAAATTATCACCCAAGGATCTAAAAAAATTATCCATGACTGGTCCCACTTTCTGGAGAGTCTGATACAATTGATATGGAAGAGTCCACACATCAGTATTTTAAAAAGCTCACCAGGTGATAAGAATGTGAAGCCAAGACCGAGAACCACTGCTTTCTGGTATCTGGTGGGGACCCTGGGTTTTCTTTTCACTTCTTGGTGCAGGTGTAGCCCAAATTCAAGGCAGCTAAGGACAGTTAGAAATGGGGAAAGAAGGCCAGAGATACCACTGGTTAAAAGAACATATGGAGGTGGGAGGTACATTTCACCTCCTCCAAAGTTTAATGTAGGGACAGAAAAACCCAGCCTAGTTGCATCTTCATTTTCTCTTGCTTCCATTGCATTCTTGAGTCGACTTTGTGGGTTGTGCTTTAGTTCGGAGGAAAAACAGTGTGGTAAGGTAGAAAGGGTCACCAGATTCAAGTTTTCTACAGGAAATAAGTATGTCTGAACATTAGAGAATTCGTCAAGGACTCAAAGATGTGGAAACTACATGATGATCTGAGCACGAGTTATAAATATCTTGAAGATCATTTCCAGGCTCTATCTCCTGGGCTGTGGGGATTACATTCGAAGCCTGAATAGGCCCTTGCAGCTGCTGAGTCTTCCGTCTTCAAGCAGAGTTGCTGGGGAACATGAAGAGACTTGGGCAAAGGGGGCCACCACCGGGCATGTAGCTAGGCGTTCAAACAGGCCCTGTTTGTAGGGAATGACTTTGAGTTTATTACATGTTTATATGTTTCTATGTCTAGGGAGTTTATTAACAGAAATAATGGCATCTCCCTAAACAGCTTCCATTACAGTTATTGTGTAAGTGACTTCAGTCGTCCATACTCCCTAAGAAAGCTCACTCCCTGCACGTTCTGTGTTTTGGTTTTTTTTTTTAATTCAAAAAGATGTGGCTGACCTTGAGGGTGGGGTGTTCTGTGAATCATCTGCCAGGACAACAGAAGGATTTGCATGGTCCTTTCATGCTTACATTGTCCTCAAGGTCAGGCACTTGGGAAGCTTGCTGGCCTGTGATCTGGCCTGCAGCTGTGGAGCCACGCTACTCTCCCACAGGGCTGAAACCCAGGCCTCGCCTCTTTAGGATCAGGCCTGAAAGTCTGGCAAAACTAGAAGGTCATGCAAGAAACTATGTGAAGAGACACGAGGTAGGATGAACCTTGAAAGATGAACAGGGACAGGTGTGGAAGACTGGAATTTGTTCAGAGGGTAACAGGTTCTAAGTGCCATGCTTCTCTTTTGAAGAAATATTACAAAAAAAAATAGTAATTTATTTACCAACCAGGTGATCAGACCAGCAGGAATTTAAAATGCATTACAAATTATTTTAAAGGGAGAACTCAGTACCACAGATGGGCTCAGCAATGCAGAAATAATAGTAGACTAGAAAGTAATGTATTACTAATTTTCTCTCTTTGGCTTTTTAATTTCCTCTATTGCAGGATCTGTCTTTTGCTACCTACTGAGAGATGGCTTCAAATAATAATTTGAAATTGTTTTATTATTCAGTGTTATTTACCTTGACAAGTGCACCCATCTAAACAGCAAGAAATTAGAATGACAAAGATAGATTGTTCATATTTTCCTAATTGCATCTCTTTAATCTCTATAGGATTGAAATATGATTAAATAAGTCCTTCACATAAATTGACAGGCAACATGAAGGAAATTACTTTCTCTGATACCATTCACGTTAGTCTAACTTTTCTTTGAATATTATATTATAAAGTCAACAGGTGCTTTGCAAAGTGACTAAGCAAAAGTCCTCCATTCAAATCCTTCATTCTCTTTTCATAATCAAAATATAATCATGGCATGCACAGGGGAACTTTTGGAGACTTTGTCAATTTTCTACATGTTACTGAAGAGAAAATCACTGCAAATGTCAAGAGTTTCAGGTATGCTTCAAATCCAGTGATAGCTTTTGGGTAAAAATAGAATGCTATAAGCTGGGGTTTGATCTGGCTTTGGTACTATTAGGTCATTAAGTATGAAATGTCCAATTTCCTTAAGTACTAAGTTTGACAGTTGATATCTCTGACATTTCACTTTGACACTTCTTATATATTTTTTTCTCATTGCAAAGGTGCATCCTCAGTCTTTCAAACACATGTTTTGGCTTGTGATTATCTTTCACATTTTTTTAGAGCAATTTTTGTGAAACTACAGATAAGTCAAAAATTCGTGTTATTTTTGAATATTGTTCCATCACGGAACCAGTGCAGTGCAGACAGCTCGCGAAATACCACCAAAGTGTTTGGGAAGGATGTGCCTAATGAATGCACAGTACCTCGATGGTTTGAGAAGTTCCCTTCTGGTGATTTTAATTCTGAAAGCGAGCCACGTGGATGACCTGAGACCAAGGTGGATAATGATGAGCTGAAAGCTGTAGTGGAAGTGAATTTATCTCAACCTGTTCATGAATTAGCAGCTAGTTTTGACATTACTATTCCAGCTATATGGGACCATTTTAAACAAATGGGCAAGGTAAAGAAGCTGGACAGATGGGTACTGCATGAATTAAATGAGCGTCAGAAGAGAATTTGTCTCGAAGCTTGCCTTTCTCTGTTGTCACAACAAAAAGGCGAACCATTTATGTACCTCATTGTTATGTGTGATGAAAAATAGATTCTTTTTGACAATTGCAGGCATTCAGTATGATAGTTGGATAAAGATGAAATGCCAAAACACAGTCCAAAACCAAACATTCATCAAGAAAAATAGCTAATGATGTCTGTTTGGTGGTCCAACACTGGTATTATCCACTATAGCTTCATGGAACCTTGTCAACTGATTACCGTGGATGTCTACTGCAACTTATTGGGTGAAACGATGAGGACGTTTGTGATTAAGTAGCCGAGATTGGTCAAGAGAGACAGGCTAATCCTCTTGCAAGACTACGTGTGGCAAAAAACAATGCTGCTCAAAGTACAGAGGCTGGACCTGGAAACTCTCTGTCATCCACCATATTTACCAGACCTTGCACCAACAGACTACCACTTCTTCCAGGCTTTGAACCACTTCTTGCAAGGAAAAATATTAAATTCTCAACAAGCTGTGGAAAATGCCTTTTGAGATTTCATTGCCACTCTCTCTGCAGGCTTCCTCACTGCTGGCATGAACAAGCTACCATTAAGATGGCAAAACTGTGCCGACAGTTTACATACACACTTTGATTAATTAATATTTTGTATTAGTACTATTTATTAACTTTATTCACCTAATAATTACTAAATTGCATGGCCCATTATTGTATCTATACGTGACAAATACAGTGTAGAATTGCAGCTGTTCTCTGCATAATTGAAATCAAAATCTACATCTGTCCCATTTGCATACCATTTCTGGGGCAAAGAAGACATTTTTTTCAGGAAAAAATTTGGTCATGTAGATTTTATCCTATACAATTGGTTTTGTGTAAGAATTGTTTGGTCATGGTGGCCTTGCGGGGTGAGGAGTCCTATTGTTGGCATCTTTAAAGAGAACAAGAATGGGTAGGAGACCTATTCTTCAGAGAAAACTAGAAAATAACACGTTTCTGTGTCAGCAAGGGAGCAGTTACTTTATGTGGGCATTTCTCCTGCAGCTGGTATTTATGGGATTGTTTTCTCTGACCTGTGAAACACTTTTAATTTTTTCAGCATGGAAAGGTCAGTGTTTTATCTCAGCAACAATTATGGTGAAAACAGCTCTAAGTAAATGTGGACTGAAAGGAACTGTCCTCAGCAAATTATACTATTGTATATTGTTTTCAAAGAGCTATTTTAAAGAGAGAGAAGAGGGTAGGGAGGAGCAGCGGGAAAAGAAGAGAGAAAGAAAGGGAGAGAAAGAGAGACAGAGAGAGAGAGAAAGATTCAGAGACCAACAACGGAGTAAGCAAAATGCTGAGTGAGGATGTAGGGGGATCAGGAGAGAGGATGTGAAGTGGGGTTTGCCATCAGTATTAAGCTTCTCCCATAGACCTGTGAAGCGCTAATGGAGAGTGCAGTTATATGCAGGATAGGAGTTAAGGGTAAGTCATGGAAGCATCTTTGCTTCTGGAACCCTCTGACAAATCCAGTCCCAATTCAAATCTTTGTCTTTGGTTCTTGGAAAGTCTACACTCCAATTACTGCTCTCTTCCAATATCCAGGTAAGCTCCAATGTGCTTTTAAGCTGTTCTGCTCCCTGTGCAGTTTTATCATGGGCAGCTGTGGTTCCCATTTGTCCTCCCAAAGGCTTTCCTCTGGGACCTGCCCTTCCTGGGGTTTGGATGGAGCTGTCAGTCAGGAGGGTCCTCCTCCTCCCACGGACGCCAGACAAATGATGCTTACTCACCCATCAGAGACCTTTTAGGGGCTGGAATGGATGCGTGGAGCCAGAGATTATTTCTCTCCTCATGAGATTTTGAGTTGTAAGGACCATTGCAGTTTAAAATGATAATCCTTCCTATCATGTAAAGAGACTCCTTCAGCAAATGAAAGTGACACTGCAGATATCAGAGCCAAGTCCTGGAGGAAGAATCAGTTGCCTGAGACCATTCAGAGAACATCTGAATTTAGCCAGCCAAAAGCAAGACAATACCAGAACTTTTTAGTTGCACCAGCTAACAGATTCCATTTTAACTTGAGGCTAGTTTAAGCTTGCTCAATATTCCTTGCAATGGAAAAAAGTGTTAGATATAATAATATTTATTTAATATTTTCTTAAGTCTGATTTTGATAGAAATCAGAATCTACTGATTCTGCTGAATCTACTGACTCATGCTACTGAAACCTAAACCATGTGTCTTGGCCACATTTCAGCAGGAATAAATCTGCACTACTTTTCTGGCTCATCCCAGTAAGTGTCTCCAACTTGCTCTGTGACACTTGTGTTAAGTGATTTTTGCCAAGTTTTATTACTCTCCTCTGGGAGATCTGAGAGATAATCCTGTATTTTCATCCATTCTCAGCACTTTCCAGTCCTCAATACCCACCCCTAACTCTAGTCAAGATAACATCAGTGATAGGAAACTACCCCTAACTCCAGCCTTGGGTGATCAATGATGAGGCTTCCAGAGATGATGTCTTGGTCCATTTATGTTGCTGTCAAGGGATACCTGAGACTGGATAATTTAGAAAGAAAAAAGGTTCATATGGCTCATTATTCTGATGGCTAAAAGTTCAAGATTGGCCAACTGATGACAGCTTCCACCTGCTTCTGCTCCCGGCAGAGGTTAAGGGGGACAGGTTGCACAGAGATGACATGAATAGAGGGGACAATGGCGGGGGAGTGCTGGGGGCTTTTTAGCAGCCAGCTTTCTTAGGAAGCTAATGGAGCAAGAACTCACTCACTCCTGTGAGAGGGCATTAATCCATTCCTGAAGGGTCCGTCCCCATGACCCAAACACCTCCCACTGTGCCACACCTCCCAACGTGCCACAGTGGGGATTAAATTTCAGCATGAGATTTGGTGGAGAGAAACCACATCCAAGCCATGGCAGACAGCAACAGCAACACAGGAATGGTGCCAGGCAGTAAAAGGAATTTTTTCAACAGTATGAGGTCACATCCACTATTCGCCGAAGCTCCCACATAGATCATTTTAAACTCTAGTCCATGTGGATCAAACTAGCCTGGTACCCGACAAATTCTTGCCTTGATTTATGGGGACAGAACCCTATGTTTCCTGGCAAAAGAATAGACATCAAAACTCTTCTTAAATAAAAGTGGGCCCTCAAAAAGAAAATGATGATGAGGAAGCACATGTTCTGAGAGAAAAACGGTTAATACTAAAAATCTGTAATTATTCTGGATCTCTTCAGTTCTTTTATAAAGCTTCTATTTCTGACTTTCCATTTTTGGGTTTTTACTACTTATTGGCAACTGTACTAGAGAGCTGATAAAATGAGATCTAATTTAGAGTGAACAGTCTGCCACCTGGCAGTACCCTGGGGAAATTTTAGTAGAAGAGGTCACTGTTTAAACATGTTGCTATATTATCACATGCAGAGATTACAGTCAACCTAGATATCTCTGCGCAGAGTGTATACACACCCATACATAAGAACATGCTCTCAAAACACACTGACATGCACAAAAATGCCTGAGTTCCCCAGCAGATTTCTTAGGTGGGAAAGAGCAGCCATGTTGGCCTCACGTTTTGGATGTGGCAGAGGGTGGAGAGCATGGGGCAGATTCCCTTTCCTCCGTGTCAGTAAGCACCTGGCTCTGCCCTAGCTGGGCGCTGATGGAGCTGGGCTTCCTCTCTGCTGTGGGTCAGTGCTCCCTGCTTCTGCCCCAAATCAGGGTTGCCCATCTTCCCACTGCCACATCCTCCATCTGTGACAGAGACATGCTCCTGTCCTGTGAGGCAGGGTGGCCCATGTCAGTGCTCTCTTCCATTGAAAACACTGAGGTACAGGACAGGGCAACATCTGCTTCCCTGCTAGCTCTATGCTCACTAGGTGGGAAACTTGGGCATGCTCATTATCCTTGAGTTGGTTTCTTAATTGGTAAATTGAGACTAATAATGACTTCCTGACAGGAGTCTGATGAGGATTCAGTGCAGCAGTATACATAAAGTACCTGGTTTTTGTAGCTGTGCAATAAATGCTATTTCTCCATTTTTCTTCTTTCCATTCCACTCTCTCCAAAGAGAGTCAGTATTAATTCTATTTGTAAGTTTAGTTTTCCATGTTACCTTATGCCAATAACTGCCCAGACCATAGTAGATGCTCCATAAACATATGTTTAATAAACAGTTAAATGAAATCTGCATGACCATATATTATGAATTTGTGTTTGTAAAGGATTAATGCAAACTGGCTCCTTATACAAAGGGAGTTGGAACATAGGGGATCTGACAGGGTAAACATGTGTCACAGTTTCCAGAAAGGGGACCTCATCAATGAGTCACATTGCAGAGGGTGATACCTGTAGAGGGCAGTTGGTTTTCTCTGGTCAACAATTCACCACTTGAGAATACCAACAGAGTTGGTAAGGTTAATAGGACCACGCTACCAGCTCTTTCTCTTCTGATCATATCCCTGCTGCTGTGCTCTAGAAAACCCTGTGTTTCTACTTTTGCTTGGTCTTACAACCAGAGGTTGCAAGGTGTGGGAAATGAGGTTTTCCCTCAGCCAGTTCTCCAAGATCAATGGCTCTGGGAATCACCAAGTACTGCGCACTTTCCCATCGAGGCAGTACACATGTCCTTTGTCGGGTGACCATGTAACTGTCACTACCCTATGTCCCACCACTCTGGTCTGTATACAAAGATGCCTATTGCCTTTAATGCTGCAGGTGGCTGAGCAAAGAGAAGGCTTGGGTTGACAGGAGGTTGTAAGGATTTGCTTTCTGCCTTCTAATTTAAGCAATTATTGCTCTTTATAAAGACAACAGATATAGGAACAGTGCAAATGTCAGTAATTCTGGTAAAGTTCTTATATTTATGGTCTTTGGAGCAGCTCTTCTTGGGAGCCTGTGCTTGACTTATAAGAAGGCTGTCGGGGGAAAAGGGAGCCAAGATAGTAGACTAGAAGCAACGTGCATATGCTGCTCTCACAAAAAGAATAAAAAACGGCAAGCAGATGTTCACTTTCACATCATTTGTCTAGGAGAGAGCACTGGGAATCAACAGAGAAGCAACAGGAGGCACCCAAAGCGAAGAAGAGAGAAGTGGGGCAACCTACTCAACAGAATGGGAGGTACCTGGGGAAGGTGCCCTCCTACGGGTAAGGGACAGAGGAGAGAAGCCTGGGGCTCCACAACTGCCCTGCAGACAGTGCAGTCAGAGCTGCTAGAGGGCCCCTCCACTGCAGCAGGCCTCCGGTCTGATAGATGGAGCTGACTGGAGACTGTGCAGTGCCATTGCTCTGGAGACGAGGCACAGTAGGGCACTGGTTTCTGAACCCTGGGCACTGTAGCTGGTGCCATTTTGAGGTTCCAGCACCAGAGTGCTGCATATACCCAGGGGACATATCCATTGCTGACATTATCCCATCACCCCTGCCAGGCTAGGGAGGGAACGTGGAGGCCAGGCACTTTGCTATGCCCCCCACTACCACCAGAGGACCAGGCAGAACAGGTGCCCATGGACCTGGGGCCCACTGCTGTTGCCTGGGCAGCTGTCCAGCAACAGCTACCATAGGACCTAGGTGGAACATGTGCCCAAGAGCCCCGACTCCCATTGCTGCCACCTGAGTAAAGCTACCATCGACAGACTTGGGTGAGACAAATGCCCAGGCTATGCACAGACTGCATATCTGCCATGCTCCACCTGCCTGTGACAACCACAGGGGAATGTGAAAATGCAGGAGACCAGCAGTGTTAAAGGCTGAAGAAAGAATTTCAGAGCTTGATGACAATGCTTTTGAATTAGTCAAAAATGAAGAAAAAAAGAATCAAGAAGAATGAAATATATCTCTGAGAAATGTGGGATTATGTAAAATGCACAAGCATAAGAATCATAGGTATCCCTGAGGGAGAAGAAGAAAAAGCAAAAAGCATGGAAAACCTATTTCAGAAAATATTGGAGGAAAACTTCCATTATATTGCTAGAGATTTAGATATCTAGATACAAGAAGATCAGTGAACATGTGGAAGATTCAAGGCAAATAAGACATCACCAAGGCACATAGTCATCAGTCTGGCTAAAGTCAAAGTGAAGGAAAAAATTCTACAAGCTATGGGATGAAAACATCAAATAACTTACAAAGGAAAACTCACCAGACAAATGGCAGACTTCTCAGGAGAAAAATTATAAGCTAGAAGGGATTAGGATCTCATTTTAAGTCTTCTTAAACAAAATAACTGCCAGCGAAGAATTTTGTATCCTACAAAACTAAGTTTCATAAATGAAAGAGAAATAAAGTCTTTCCCAGATAAGTGAACACAAAGGGAATTGGTCACCACTAGAGCTGTACACAAGAAATTCTTAAAAGTGCTCCATACATGAAACAAAACAAGCAATAACCACAAGTGTATAAACACTGGAAAGTTAAAAACAATAACATATTGCAAAACAACATAAAAGAGATAAGAAAGCAACTAGGTAACAATCAAATTATGGCCAGAATGGTATCTCACAAATCAATACTAACATTGAACATTAATGGTCTTGATGCCTCACTTAAAAAAATATAGGTTGGCTGAAAAGATAAAAAACAAAACCCAAATATATGCTATCTCCAAGAAACCCATTTAACTCACACAGATTCTCAAAGACTCAAGGAAAAGGGGTGAAAAAGTATTCCACACAAATGGAAACCAAAAGCAAGCAGGAGTAGCTATTCTCACATTAGATAAAATAGGCTTTAAATCAGCAATAGCAAAAAAGGACAAAGGTGGTTATCATATAATGATAAAGGAATCAATTCAACAAAAAGATGTAACAATCCTAAAATGTATGTACCTAACACAGGAGCTCCCAGATTTATAAAACTCATTCCCATAGGTCTCAGGAAGGAAATAAATAGCTACATCATAATAGTTGGGGACATCAATACTCCACTGACAGAACTAGACAGTTGTCAGGGCAGAAAATCAACAAAGAAACACTGGACTTAAATTAGATTACAGAAAAAACTGTTCCTAACTGACATTTACATAACATTCTACTCCTAAACTAAAGAATATACATTTTTCTCATCAGCACATGGGACATTTTCCAACATAGATCACATGTTAGGCCACAAAACAACCATCAGCAAATTTAGAAAAATCAAAATCATACCATGTATCTTCTTAGACCACAATAGAATAAAACTAGAAATCAATTCCAAGAGGAACTCAAACCCACACAAATACATGGAAATTAAACCTGTGGCTGAATGATCCATGGGTCAAAGATGAATCAAGATTGAAATAAAAAAATTTTCAAATGGAATGACAAAGGTGACACAGCCTTCCAAAGTCTGGGATACAGTAAAAGCAGTGCTAAGAGGGAAGTTCACAGCCTTAAATGCCTACATCAAAAAGACAGAAAGATCACAAATTAAAAACCTAATGTCACACCTAAAGGAACTAGAAAAAGAAGAACAAACCAAACTCAAAGCCAGAAGAAGAAAAGAAATTACAAAGCTCAGAGCAGAATTAAATGAAACGGAAACCCAAAAAACGATAAAAAAAGGATCAATGAAACAAAAAGTTGGTTCTTTGAAAAGATACCCAAAATGGATAGACCAATAGCTAGATTAACCAGAAATAGAAGAGAAAGGATTAAAATAAGCTCAATCAGAAATGAAAAAGGAGACATTACAACTGATACCACAGAAATACAAAATATCATCCAAGGCTACTATGGAAACCTCTATGTACACAAACTAAAATAACCAGAGGGTAAATTTTGGAAACACACAACCTCCTAAGTTTGAATTAGAAAGAAACAGAAATCCTGAATAGGCCAATAACAAGTAGCGAGATTGAAACAGTAATAAAAAGTCTCCCAACAATAAAAAGCCCAGGACCAGACAGAATCACAGCTGAATTCTACCAGTCCTACAAAGAACTTGCTCCTATCCTACTGAAACTGTTCCATAACATCAAGAAAGAGGGAATGCTCCTTAACTCATTCCACAAAACCAGTATCACCCTGATAGCAAAGCCAGGAAGGGAAACAACAAAAACAATAAAACTATAGACTAATATTGCTCTTGAACATAGATGCAAAAATCCTCAACAAAATACTAGCAATCAAATTCACCAGCACATCGAAAAGGTAATTCACCATGATCATGTGGGTTTCATCCCAGGGATGCAAGAATGCTTCAACATATGCAAATCAATAAAAATGATTCACCACATAAACAGAACTAAAAACCAAAACTGTATGATCATCTCAATAGATGCAGAAAATCCAGCACCACTTCATGATAAAACCCCTCACAAACTAGGCATAGAAAGAACACACATCAAAATAATAAAACTCATATATGAAAAACCCACAGCCAATGTCATACTGAATAGAGAAAGGTTGAAAATATTTCCCTAAGAACTGGAACTAGATGATGATTACTACTGTCACCACTTCTGTTCAACATAGTGCTGGAAGTGCTAGCCAGAGCAATCAGGCAAAAGAAAGAAATAAAGGGCATCCAGATTGGAAACCAGGAGGTCAAACAGTTCCTGTTTGCCAATGATATGATCTTATATCTAGAGAACTCCAAAGATTCCACCAAAAGACTCTTAGAATTGATAAATAAATTCAGCAAAGTTGCAGGTTACAAAATCAATGTGCAAAAATCAGTAGCATTTCTATATACTAATAATCAAGTGGAGATTCAAATCAAGGACTCAATACTATTTGAAGCATATTCCAATGAGTTCCATTACTAGAAAAAAACTTTATTAAAAAGTATAGTGCAGACAGCCTGGAAATGAGGATCAGCAAATAAGAATTGGGGTCCCAACAGGACCACTAACTGGCTGTTTGATCTTGGCCAAGACACTCAACCCCTCTGGACCTTACTCCTATAGTTATGCAATTAGTTGACTGGACTAGACAATTTCTTCTGTCAGTTACAACACTCTATCACTGTTTGGGCCCATAGTCTAGTAATTTCCCATGAGGAGTCCAATATTAAGAACTATATTACTCCAAGTGTTTAATTGGTTAAAGAACACTTGGATTTGTTAAGAGTAACTATGAAAATGGGAAACTAATAGGCCAAGTTAAGGGAAATTAATACACTGATGGATAAATGTGAGAAAACAACAAAGGTTGGAATGAATGGTTTTCAAAGATAGGCTCCAAGGACGTTAATTTGCATATACTTATTAGAAAGTAAGATAAACTCAACTACCCAGAGAGTGAAACATCATCTCCACAACTAGGACCTTTCAATGTGATGTGCAAGGCTTGGATCAGAATTCCTTATTGGTAACCTGGATTCATAGGACTTCTTTGACAAGAGATATAACTAAGAAAATGAAGCAAGCGGGACAACCAGAGGACATTTCTCAATATTTGTAAGCTAAAATGAAGAGTTATGGAAATAACATTGAAAATAAAATATCAGATTTGATTTTGACCGATGTTTTTCACTGTTAATAAATTTTGTTAACTCCAGGCACTCAGATAGGAGATACTATGGCTATGTAAATAGAACGTAAAGAATGAAATTTTGTGACCAACAAATTGTTTAAAAATAGGAATTCTATGTGCACTGGTATATTTTTCCAAGCTCTCCTAGTTAAGCTTGGATTTTCTAGAAGTATTTGCTTTTTATTTAATAGTTCTGCATTTAAAATCCTCAGTGGCTCCACAATATAAGGTAGAATCCCCTAATATTTATAACTGCCTATAATTGGATGTTGATCTGCACTTTCGGATTCTATTTCATATTACCCCATGAAGGACTGAGTTTTATTGATAAAGAGGGTCAACTTATGAGTCAGGCCTGAGTTTCATTTTAACTCTGTCATTCACAAATTATGGAACTTGGTCAACTTATTCAAACATTTATAGGCTCAAGTTCCTTGTTTGAAAAATGGAGCAGGGTTTCTTAGCCCCAGCACTATTGACGTCTTGGGTGGGATAATTTAGCAGCATCTCTGGCCTTTCCCCACTAGATGCCAGTTGTACACTTGCAGCTGGGACAACTAACAACATCTCCACATGTGGGCCAAGGTCCCCTGAGGAGTAAAATCACCCCTGGTTCAGGATCTCCTAACTGGGGTAATGATGCTTCTCTCATTATGTCACTGTGAGGATGAAATTAAAGAGGGATAAAAAGACTGGGACCACTAGTCACCAGGTTCACCCTGTTTCTTGGCTCTAATCCAGGTGGAAACACTGAGGACCCTCAAAAGCTCTGCTCATCACCAGCTTGAGCCACTGCATAATCTACTCAACAAAGGGTATAGACAATTGGATGGCTTCTTTGATCTCTGTACAGCACTTTATCATGGTGATGGAATTTCAAAACCTAACTTTATGTGATATGAAGAACAGAGGAAAAAGATCTTAAACAACTTAAATTGTGTTAAAGAATCAAAATAATTTGGCTCTTTTAAAAAGGAAAAAAAAAGAAAAGATATACAAAAACCTGACATCTGGCTGAAGTAGCTTGCTTCCTTGTGGATTCATGCTTGGAAGTTACTGAAGACATAGCAGTGCAAATGTGCACATTAGGTAATTCCCACCAAAGCATCTCTTTGCAAATAAAATTTATGGACACATAAGGGTATTTATTGTCTGTCCTGTTTAAACACAGTACTTAACCATAAATGCCTGCAAAGAATTTACACTGCTCAGATCCCTCTGGAGCTAAGCACCACAGAAGGCCTTAGCTACAAAACCATTGGCCTTATTCTGAAAACCAACCTTCCTTCCTTCCTTACTTCCCTTCCTTCCCTTCTCTTTCTTCCTTTCCTTCCCATTTTCTTTTTTTCAGAATATTACGGGGGTACAAACATTTTTGTTACATGAATTACTTTTGTACAGGTTGAGTCAAAATTATAAGTGTGTCCATCCCCCAGGTAGTGTGCGTTGTACCCGTGAGGTGTGAATTTACCCATCTCCTCCTCCCTCCCACGCCCGCTTGATTTCCACTGAATTTTAACTACGATATGTGTGCATGAGTGTTTATCATTTAGTTCCAATTTAATAGTGAGTACATGTGGTGCTTGTTTTTCCATTCTTGCCGTACCTCTCTTAGGACAATGGTCTCCAGTTCCATCCAGGTGTAAACCTTTTCTTTCATCCTATGAATACTAAAAAGAACCTCTTTCCCGAATAAAATATTGGCTGAATGGTTTAGTGTAGAATAATCCTTTATCTTAACTATCAATGCTGATGTAATATTTATGGTTACTTGTCATGTAATAAAATATTTGAATTGGCACACATTAAATAAGATTTGTATATGTATTTTATATGTATATGTGTATATATATCCCCTCCCACTTCCCCCATTCTCCATTTTTTCCATTCTCTAATAGCTGTAAGGATAAAATTTGCTATGGTTCTCTTAGAATGTTGTATAATTTTAATGTGAAAAAAGAAATGGAATAAGACTGGAATACCAAGCCATGAACTTGGAAAAAATTCCAAACTGCCACATTGATGAATACTACATTTTCTTGAGCCAGTGTGCCAGCTCAGAACAATTGTTTAACTTTTCTGTTTCTATTTCCTCAACTTACAGCTGTGGGTCCTTGAAACACAGAAATTTCAAACATATGCATCAAATAATTATACACATACACATACACACATATATCAAAAGCTTTACATTTTATACTGAAACCACCCTTTGCAAATCATCTTTGTGTATGTCTTTCAGTAGTTACAAAGATACAGAACTTTACTGGAGGAGAAAAGAAATTATCTATTTCTACATAATTAAGCTAAGCTCAAATATGTTTTCTGATCCCAATCCAATAATGTTGGTTTCTCACTTTGCCTAATACCACAAGAAAACACTTACTACTTTTGCTAACTTATTCCCTTACTAATAAACCTTGAGCAGTTCAAAATCGTTGATCCTGCTCTTCCTTTACATTTGATGGTACATGTGAATTTCTTATGTTCATGACATTTCAGTGGACTTTGCTGGGTGACGTGGTTGGAATACCTCTTGGAAACAACTTACTTTGTGGAAGATAAGTATAAAATAGAAATACAGCATGCAGGTTAAGAGCATGGACTTCTAAGAGTGGTTCAGTCTCTTAGGAGATTTGTTGATGGGAAAAGTCATTTAGCCTCTCCTTGCCTCAGTTTCCTTATCTACAATCTGGGGATAGTAATTGTACCCAACTCATAGAGTTGATGGGAAGATTTTTAATTAGGTCTATGTGTGACACAAATTTAACCAATCAAATTTGTGATAATTCTTACCTTAATGGTATCATTTTTCCTAGGATCATTATAATTTTAGAGTGAATGAGAAAATATGTAACCTAAGGTGGGAAAGAAGTTAACACCTAGCACAATTTTACAGTAGGCCCATCAGAACAAAGTATAGGTGTCCTTTGTGTCTCAAGCCATCTATAATCCAGTAAAGCACCGCATAGTGAAGTGAGAGTTATTTCATTACAAATCTATACATAAAACACTGGGAAGGGTAAGCTCCTCCTCAGAGTTCACAGTGGCTATCTTCAAAAAGTAAAATTACAGGCAAATTTCTTTCTTTTTAGAACTCTTTTATATTTTGCACATTTTTTTAAAACTTAACTTTATATATCTTTTTTTAATTTCAGCATATTATGGGGGTACACAAGTTTAGGTTACATATATTGCCCTTGCCCCACTCCCCCCTCCCCCGAGTCAGAGCTTCAAGCCTGTCCATCCCCCAGACAGTGCGCATCGCACTCATTATGTATGATACACGCATCCACTCCCCCCCATCTGCCTGACACCTGATTAATGTTATTCCTATATGTGCTCTTAGGTGTACATATCTTTTGAAATAAAAATGAACACTAAATGTTGCAAATTTTATTCATTTACATCTAAAATGTGTAAAAGTAAGCAATGATGAAAAATAAACCAAGGTCTTTGATAATCATTTTGTTTTTATTTTCCCTCAAAATTACCAGGGCAAACTTTCAAGTTAACTGTTTTCCTAATTTGGATGAGGTCAGCTAAACTCTGCAAAGGAAGTGAGAACAATGGATTTTGACTTGTTTCTAACATTAGGAAATATACTGTTCTTATCATTACAACAGTGGATTTGTACCTTTGTTTCATCGTAAACAATTCAATAAAACATTATTCAAGAAGTTGATGGGTATTATTTAGGGAACAGAATCTGCTTTTATAGGTTTGACAGAGTCTGTTATGATCGAGTTGTTTAGTAAGTGTCTTTGTGAGAAGGGAATAACCCCCAAATGCCTACTCTAAAGAGGACTTGAATCAAAAACTTGGGTAACTTAACATAATGGAAAATTGTAACTGGTAGGGGCTGTTTGTTGCTGGTTTCAGCCATAATGACCTACTCCCAGCTGAAAGCACAAATCTGTAACAGTGGGGAGAACATGTGAGAAAGTATGATGTATTATATTCTTAGCATATTCAAATTCTAAAAGGATTAAAAAATCATCCAGTTTAATTTCTTCTTTTTATAGAAAATCTGTTGACTTGAACTTGAACTGGTTCTGGAACCCAGATCTCCCACCTCAAACTCCTTCCTTTTTTCCTCTCCACCAAAGCATGCTAATGTAATTAACGTTCACCGTCACGTGGCACACAGGCCTGAGGTTACCTCTCGGAGGCCACATCCTGCTGACAGACAGGAGAATTAACGTGATGGGTAACAGGATGCTTGTTTGGTCAAAAATGTTTTTGGAATTTGATTTTTTCACCTTTAGGCTGACCTATTAATTATGGTCAACTATTTTTTATATGTGTGTGTAAGTGTGTGTGTGTGTGTGTGTGTGTGTGTGTGTGTGTGTGTGTGTGTGTATACACACACTTTATGGGGAAAAACACTGAGTGTTGCAGGTCCAAATGAACTCACCAGGCCAAGGCCCTCTATAAATATTTGTCAGATAAATTATTAACAGATGGTTATTTATTGTATGGATTTCACAGCTCCTTTGCCTCTCTCTCTCTCTTATTTCTGCTGAGTATTCCTGTGCCAGAACCATTTCTCTCTGAAGGCAGAAAGACGAAATCGGAGTCAGGAAACTCCCAAGTGGTCCACTTTATTCTACTGAATATTTTGGTCCAATGGTTTGGCAGAGAGAACCTTTGTAAATATTGATGAAAACAATCTGTTACATCTCTGTCACTGTTCATTAAGAGACTTGCAAAGATCAAATATCCATATGTCATTCAAAAGATAGCAAATATTATAAATGTGAAATTTAGAGCTGTGTACCTAACAAATTCAAGCTCTGCTGAGCTGCGACATTGATTTTTCTAAAATTATCACTATAGGGAAAATTCATGTTCCTGGTTACAAACACAGTGACCCTTTTGATCTCACCCCACATGCAACCCTGACTTCACGCCTGCTCCTTCCTGCCTGTACTTAATAATCCAGCCCTACGCACAGCTCTTCCTCTCAAGTCTGAGCATGCGCCTACCTGAATGCTCGGGGCCTGAAGGGCTTGGACTGCGGAGGGCAGTGTGACACGCTCCTCCGTGGGGTCTCCTCCCAGTCACTCCACGTCGAACATCTCTATCGCCAAGATCCTCACCCAGAATTGAGTCTCTGATCCCAGGAATAGACAGGCTCCTCTCTCACCCCTCGATATCTCTCCCACCAGCCCCAAGTACCACTTCTCAACTCCAGGTCTTTGCTGAGCTGTGTCCTCTCATGGTAGGCTCCTCAGGTGTCTTCTGTCAACCAGCAACCACTTCCTCATCCTGTAAATCTCCCTTCAAGATGCCACCTCCCCAAAAAGACAGAAGCACAGCCACAGACTGCTCATGGCCTCCTCTATCTCAAGTCTCACCTCCCCACACCTGCCCTGGGCTGTGCCAGATGGCTCTCCTCTGTGCTCCCCAGCACCGAGTGGGTACATTTTTAAACATGGGACTCACTGTGCTGTATCATAGCATAGCAGTTCGGAACACGGACTCTGGAGCCAGTGCACCTGGACTCAAACCCTGCCTCTTCATTTACCAGCAGGGTTATATTACACAAGGGACTTGCCTCAGTTTCCTCATTTGTAAAACGGACATAATGGTAACAATATGTCTCACAGAGAAGAGGATTAAATAAACCAATATATCTAAAGCTTTCAACAGTAAACTCTCAATAAGTGTGAGCTTTTAACAGTGTTCACCTGTATTTGTTCTTTACCCTTGATGTCTGGATTTATTTTTCTCAGGAAAAGATGTTTTAATTATTTGCATATCCCTCGCCCATCACCTAGTGCTTAGCATCCAGTAAACTCCATATACATAGTGGCCAAACTGAACTGGTAAGAATAAGAAGAATAACTGCAGAGTCATAAAATCCTAGAACTTGTGTAAAATGTATAGTTCCAAGTTCGCGAAGCAAGGAAATGCTCTATGTAGGCACAGAGGTCCTTTTTTTTTTTTTCAGGGATGAAACAATTAAACATTCTACCCTTGACTGTAAACATGGTCCTCTCCAATGGCATGGTCAGCACACAGCTTCTGACTCACACCCAGAGGCTTCGTGTCCATGCAGGGTACCCTAGTTTTCAACAGAAAGTGTAAATTACAGGATGCCTGATAAATTCATCCAGAAACACTAGGAAAAACAGATGCTATTTTTCCAAATCTTATCAGATGATTCCCTTTCTCCTCAATCACCAGGGTAGTTTGGGGCCAAATACGATGGAAAAGTAATTTGTCTGCCCTGGACCACTCACACGCTCCAGAGGGAGGGGCCGCGGGAGTGAGTCAGATATATTAATTTCCCACACGCTACTCTCTTCCTTCTCTGTGTGGTTAAAACAAAATAAAGAATTTGATTTCCCCTATTTTTCTACTGATGAAAGATGACAGATCTAATAGTTGAGCTCACAAATGAAAATCTTGACTTTTTTTTTTTATGACGAGAATCATTCTGTTTCTGCTGTAACCAATCCAATACCGGGGAGATATTCCAACATCTGCAAGGACAGGACTAAGTGAGCAACAATCTAGCATGGACTGCTGGACTTTTCACCATGATGTCAGCTCTGTGCACACTGAAAGACCTAGCCAGCTTTGACCTTGATGAAATTGACAGGGCACGCAAAGGAGAAAGGATGGGTTGTTTCTGCTTAGCGGTCTGTGTTCTAGATATATGCTCTTTATTATGTTTTAGACATCCTGTACTAGTAAAAAGTGAACTGGTTACCGGTCTTAGAGGGAGGCCACTGGGTAGCTGCACATAGGTAAAGAGAACAGCTAGTTTCTTGCATTACTTATACATATATTGTTGTTTGTAGACTCATTTGTTCCATTTTGCTATTTATGTGCATGAATATAAAAATACACAGGCTCACATTTATCCTTAGGTATCCTTAGCTCCCCCAAAATTACATTAACTCCCTAACTCTTAGAATTATGAAGGAATTGAAACTATAAGGCGAGAAATATGGCAAATAACAACATTTATTCAATTCATGTCGATTTAACCTTGAGGATACTAAGAGACTCATGGTGACCACAACTCTCACTCACAGGCACAAGAGGGTAAAAGTGTCTTTATGCTGCCGAGCATATTTTATATGATCAAAGTGACCCATTATTTCATTAATTTGAGCAGATTTCTGTTGCTGGTAAAAGCCTAGACTGTTCGGGGACAATAATAGTAGAACAAGCTTTGAATAGGCTGCATTCCTATGGTTAGGTGCTACTGTGACCTGAAGCACATGCCATGGGATGAGTGACTCTGACAAACACAATATCTGCTTTCAACTTGGACTCCATTTTGCAAACAGGCAAAAGCAGGAAAAGAGACCATTTATGCATCATTTTCAAACAGAAAGTGCTTGATGGAGGAAAAATTCTCTGAACAGTGGTCAGAGTCTCCAAGCAGACAAGTGGATGCCAAATAAAAGGAGTGATTGTGCCCTGACCTGGCAGCACGTTCTTCAGGAAGTTGCTGGGTATGTGTATCCCTGCTGATTACACATATAATAATAACCGCATAAGCAATGTTCTGTATCAAGAAGGCTGCATTTCAGAGCTGTGTTTTCCAAAGGAAAAAGAGACTGCACTCAGCTGAGCCCTCTGGAAAGAGGCAAAGCAGCTTTAGCAGAGGGGAAGGAGTTGCGAGTTCCTAAACGCTGGTGACGGTCCAGCTGCAAAAGATGTACAGGGCGCACAGCACACGGTCAGAGGAAAAGCCTCGTTGACTCTTACTGCTCCAGGATGTTTTCAAAAGGATTCAGGAACATCAAAAATCAAAAACATAGATCAGTATGTGGCAAGTCCAGTTCTTCTTTTCACTCTGTGGGTGAGGCTTTTGGAACAAATAGTGACATTCAGACCTTAAGTTGCAATTAGGATATTTGAGCCCCAGTGGTAACGGGAACGTCTCCTGACAGAGTTGAGAAATGTGTGGGCTGGGGAAGGAAGGCTGTGAGAAGCGAATGAGATACAGCTTGAGCGCACTGGCTACAATGCCTTGCAATAAATTCTATGAAAGTGTTATAATTCCTAGTGATAATACTAATAATCATAACAAATGTCTGACTTTTAAGAGGCCCTTCCCCACCCCTATCACTCTGGAGATGACATGGAGATGGTCCCAGTTTATGTGGCTGTGACCCCACGAACTTCTCTACTGAATTTGTGGTCGAAAGGGATGGTAGATAGAAGCTACTTGGCAAGGGAAGAAATGAGCTTAACTCTTAGAGGCCCAACTGGGGAAGAATATTGCATGATGTCTTTGCAAAATTATTGCTTTTAAGCCTAGAATCACATTTGTGATTCTCCCTTGAATTCATCAATTCAAAGCTTCATAAGAACTGAATATATTTCTATTGTCCGTATTCCCTTAACCTCTTTCCATAACCTTTTTCATCTCCCCAACATTTACATAAAGTTTTCCTACATTAAAATTAATGATTACTAATTTAATTTAAAATACTTTACCAGTTTTAATTGGTGATGACACTTTTCCGTGAAGTTACGGTGTGTGAATATCTAAGATAGCTAAGCTCTAGTGTATACAGGCAGAATTGCTGGTGCTTATGAAAGCAGATCCTGAAACTAGGGCCAGACCACTTGGGTTCAAATCCTAATGCCACCTCTACCTAGCTAGCATGTTAGGCAAGTTGATTAATCACTCCGCATCCCAGTTTGATCATTTGTATAATGGGGACAATGAGGGTACTTCATTCACGGGAGAACTGAATGAGTTATTAATACCTGTAAAGTTCTGAGAACAGGTGAGGCAGAAGTAGAAAGATTTTAATGGACTTCACATTTTTGCAAGTAAATTGAATTCAGGCAAACTACCATAATACTATTAACAGTTTTATTTCAAGAGATTTAAAAACAAACAACGTAAAAATCTTCATTTTAGATTAGTAGCAGTTTGTTTCTAATTCACTCATTCATCTATTCATCCATTTACCAAATGCTTATTAGCTTCTACTAGGAGATCCCTTTCAGATACACTGAAAAGAAGAAAAATTGATACTAAATTTTAATAGGCAGGTCAACAGAGGAATCACACACTGTATTGTATAATTAGCTTTAATTAAACTTGGCTTTAAATTTGCAAATATTTAAATCACAAACCAAAGGATAAAATTAAGGCGTAGGTGGAGGCTATTAAGGGTTTTAATGCATGAAAGAATCACTTGCACAAATCATGTATCAGTGAAGTTCATTAAACTGCACATTACTGGAGGAATACTTTAAACATTCAGCCTCAAGAATACTCGAAAAATCATATTCAATCTCAGCAGCTGCCATCTTGGATTTACTTGTCCAGAAAAGAGAATAACCCAGGCAACAGCTTTGGAAAACATTAATCCTGGCTTTGTTTCCTTTTAAATAGCCAAGAATTCAGTGTTCCTGCAAAATACTGTTTGAAATAATAATGAAGGCCCTAGAGTTGCTGTAGAAGGAACAGGGGCTCTTCCTTTTTCATGAAACAAATTTTGGGCTCTCAGCCATAACAGAATCCCACAGTTACTTTAGTTGCATTAGAAAGCTTTACTTTTGACTTAAAATTCTCCTTTAGTTAAATGATTCCATTAAAACACACATGTGTACCCACACATACACACACAACCATCTTAGTTTCAAAGTGTTGTTCTTGTCATATTGAGTTTCCATTAAGAAAGGAAGAATTAACTGAGGTGGCTCTGATGACATAAAGAGCCTGGGAAGCCTTCCAAATTCACTGAAAGATCAGATTATGAATAATTCTTCAAAGAATATAATTGCACATGCAGCACTGTACACTGTACACCTGTCAAACTGCTCCTGTCTGATACAGTTCTAGAAGTACAATTGTTGGGTGTAGTAACACCCTATTGCTGGGTAATAAATTATCACAAACAATGGCTTTAAGCAATGCCATTTATTTATTTCATACTTTTTGGGGGTCAGGAGTATCGTCTGGGTTCTCAGCTCTTGGTCTTGCGAGACTGCAGTGAAAGTGTTTGCTAGGCTTTGTTTTTCTTTGGAACTTGGGGTCCTCTTCCAAACTTACATGGTTGTTAGAAGAATTCAGTTCCATGTGGCAGCAGAACTGAAGTCCCTGTTTTCTTTCTGGCTGCCTGCTGGGAGCTGCTCTCCACTTCTAGAGGTCACCACAGGGCTTTGACACATAGCTCCCTCACCGGTCCTCCCACACATGGTAGGTTACTCCTTAAAGGTCAGCGGGAGAGTCTCTTTTTGAGAAGGCCCCATCTCTTCTCTGAGGGCTTTCACCCAATTAGGTCAGACCCACATAGGATAATCTTCCTTTCGATTAAATAAAAATCAACTGGTTTGGGAGCTTACTTACACCTGTAAGAGCCTTTCATCTGTGCAAAATAATGAAACCTAATCAAGAAAGTGAAATCCCATCATATGCATGGGTTTTGCTCACACTAAAAAAAAAGAATTATACAAAGGATGTACACAGAGGTCAGAAATATTCAGAATCATTTTAGAATTCTGCATGGCACACTGGATTAAAGAGTGTTTACTTTAAAAATTTGGATCAATCTGTCAAATTATCCTCTAAAGAGGCTATAATAATTGCAAGTCTACCAAGAGTGTATGAGTATGCTGTTTCCCCATATATGTCAATATTCAAAATTATCAGTACTTTTTTTCCCAATTTGAGAGGGGAAAACATTTTAATGCAGTTTTAATGTATATTTCTTTAAAAAGAAGACTGAACATAATTTCATGTATTCATGCATCTGTGAATTAGTATTTTACATACTTTACATTCTTTTTAAATGGATTGTTTATTTTTCATATTTACTTATAAAAGCTATTTGCTCAAATAAATTCTTTAAAATTTTATTTCGACTCAGTTTTCCTTTTTAACAGAATTTGTGATTTATGTTTGTTTTCTCTTTTTGACCATGGAGAGATTTTAGAAACAAACATATAATACTGGAAAATAAAAAACAAATTAAATATTCATCAACTTGTTGAATAAATTAACATATTTCACATGATGGAATACTCATCAAACATTAGAAGATAAGTTGGATTTGTGAGACATGGACATGGAAAGAAGACCCCAATATTACAATTAATAGGAAAGGAAATTATAGAATAAGATCTATAATTGTGATCTCATGATTGATAAAAAGTTTGTTATAGGCATATTTAAATAATTGTGTATTCATAAAAAATGTCTATAATGACACACATTAAGATACATCCACACACTATAGTGGATATATCTGGAAAATTGGATTAGGTAGTCAGCTTTGGGTTTTTATTTTATTCATTTCTGCATTTTTCATTTAATTTTGTAATAAGTAATCTTTGATTTTATCATTGAAAAGACAAATAATGATGAAATGATGTTTAATGCACTTTCAATATGATATGTTGCATTTTACTGTATCTTAGTTACTTGAATGTTAAGTCATGTTTAATATTTGAGGGATATTTATTTTGTAATATGAGCTCCTTCCAATTCTTTATGCTGAGTGGGTTAGTCTAATTTTCCCAGCTAGCAAGAGTAGATAAATGGGCCTCAGCAGGTGGTCAGGGGTCTGGTTTGCAGGGAAAGTGGAACTGTAACCTAGATGCTCAAAATCCTACCAGAATATCTACTCCACATGTCACCCACAACTGGGAACTAACTGCATGCATTCGAGTTGTATTGGGCAGGTATGTGTAGAACCAGAAACACTTGGCTTCACTTCAGTTCACTGCATCAGAAGAGTGCATAGAAATACCTGCTAACAGCAGAAAGGAGGCCATCCAGATAACTTTCCTCTCCAGTTGAAAGAAACCATTTCTCAGAAGGAATAATTTTTACATAGTATTATAGTTAAATCAGAGAGAGCAGACGATTAGGTACCAAGTGGTGCAAGGCAGAAGAGTAGCAGGAAGCAGCCCAGCGTGCAGGGTGGCTTCTCATCTGGGAGCATGCCACAGAAGGCTGATGGCTCAGCTGGAGACTCAGGTATGTCTTATGCAAAGGAAGGACAAATGATGGATTCTGAAGCTAAGGTTGCTTAAGGAAAGGTCATTCCCTATATGGCCCTTGGCCATTTGGGCTTTCTTCTATTTATGACTCTTAGCTGTTTCTTAAGTCTCTTTTTTGGAGGGAGAGGGCAGGGGAGAGAGAGGCTGTGAGTGACTGAGATTTATCCCTCATATAGAAATATTGCCACTTGTCTTTGTTGAAGCTTTGGTCCCTTCTCCAGCACACCTGCTTTGGCTTCTTCCCCCTGAGGCCCTATTCATGTTCCCTAACATAGATGCCCCTCTCATGGTATCGGGTTTTCTCTTGCCCCTCCACCAGCATCCTGCCCTTGGGTCTGAGTGATGCTCTGCAGACAAGAGGGGTGAGATGGTGGGGGCCGTAGCCCTGATACTCCTTCCTGAGCTCAGACCCTTCCTCTTCATGTACCTCAGTTATCCTGAACGCTCCGCTCTCTGCTCTGCTGCAGTGTTCATGAGAGATGGCCTGGCGACCCCACCTGGTTTTCTTTCCTTTCTCCGTGGGGAGAATTGGAAAAAAGCCTGGGGTACCAACTGCCCAGTAATGCCAAGAGCTGCCTCACAGGCCTTGGAGCAGGGCAGACATCAAACTGTTACCGCTGTGTATTTGGAGCCACTTAAACCTAACTCCTCTCACAGTGGATTTGCAGCAGTGGCAGCTCTGGAAAGGAGGCGAGGCTTGCTTCGGCAGCTAAGTGGAAGCAGATCTCCAGTGGGAACAGTGGAGGTAATACTTCCCCTTCCTTGGCACTTGAATGGAAAGGATTGAAGCAAAATGAAAGGCCAATCTGTATGCAATTAAATGCTTCTACTGGCAATTGCTTTTCTTCCCCTGTTAAAAGAACAGAAATCCAAATTTCCCACCTTCTCAGCCTGGCCCCCCCTCCAGTGCTAAATTGCCACAGTTGGGAGTAGTGTCTTCAGGAAGTTGCTGGCAAGAGTGGATCCATCAAAGGAATGAAAGTTTTTGTTTTTAATTTTTTTTTTAAATATAGCATTTCTCCAGGGCAGCAGTTACTAAACTTTTCAGCCTCGTGTTTGGAAAGTATATATATTTTTGCTGCTCCTGTGCACAAGTTCTTCACTAAACATTACTCATCTGACACCTGGGATTTAAATCAGCTTAAGAGTTTAAAACTTAGATAAAAATGACTATAAAATCACAGCAATTATTCAGGAATTTGTAATGCTTCCAGAATTCTTAGAAATTCTAAAGATTTTTCAATCCTCTTTTAAATTGCACCCATCAGATATGGCAATTTGAGGAGAGCAATTTATCATTCATTTGTCTTCTGAGCACTATTAGTTTTTCCATTCTTAGGATATGGGACTTTATATATAGTTTTAATTCTATGACTAATCAACCACATAGAAGGAAAGATTCATAGGTTTTTTATTCATTCAAATATTTACTACATTCCTACTATGTGGCAGGGTTACAGCAGGGAAAAAAGAGGCAAAGTCTGTGACCTTATAGAGCTTTCATCTAGATGGGAAAGACAGAAAGACTATAAGCCAATAAACAAATAAAAGTGTGTGTGTGCTGTGGTGAAAACTGTTATGATGAAAAAGCACTCAACAAAATCCAGCAAACTTTCATGATAGAAACCCTTAATAAACTAGGAATAGAAGGAACATGTCTCAGAATTATAAAACCCATATATGATAAACCCGTAGCCAACATCATACTTAATGGGGAAAAGTTGAAAGCATTCTCCCTAAGAGCTAGAACAAGACAAGGATGCCCACTGTCCCCACTCCTATTCAAAATTGTGCTAGAAGTCCTAGCCAGGGCAATCAGGCAAGAGAATAACATTAAGGATATCCAAATCAGGAAAGAAGAGGTCAAACTATCGCTCTTCACTGACAATACGACCTTATATCTAGAAAAACCCAAAGATCCAACCAAGACTCTCCTGGAATTAATAAATAAATTCAGCAAATCTCAAGATACAAAATCAATGTACATAAATCAGTGGCATTTCTATATACCAATAATAGTCAAGCTAACGGTCAAATCAAAGACTCAATACCATTCACAATAGCTACAAAGAAAACAAAATACCTAGGAATATACTTCACCAAGGAGGTGAAAGATTTCTACAAGGAGAACTACAAAACTGAGGAAAGAAATTGCAGAGGATACAAGGAAATGGAAAAACATACCATACTCATGGATAGGTAGAATCAACATTGTTAAAATGGCCATAGTACTCAAAGTGATTTATAAATTCAATGCAATCCCCATCAAGTTACCAAAGTCTTATTTCACAGATCTAAAAAAAATACTTCTATGCTTTGTTTGGAACCAGAAAAGAGCCCAAATAGCCAAAGTAATCTTAAGTGAAAAGAACAAATCTGGAGGCAACACATTACCAGACTTCAAACTATGCTACAAGGCTATAGTAACGAAAACAGCATGGTATTGGTACAAAAATAGAGACATAAACAAATGGAACAGAACAGAGAACCCAGACATAAAACCATCTACTTACAACCAACTGATCTTTGACAAAGCAGACAACAACGTGCACTATGGAAAAGAAGCCCTATTCAATAAATGGTGCTGGGAAAATTGGATAGCCATATGCAAAAGAATGAAACAGGATGTCTACCTCTCACCACTCACAAAAATTAATTCAAGATGGATAAAAGACTTAGATCTAAGACATGAAACCAAAAGAATTCTAGAGGAAAATGTAGGAAAAACTCTTCTAGATATCAGCCTAGGCAAACAATTTATGACTAAGACCCCAGTGGAAATTATGGCAACAACAAAAATTAATAAATGGAATTTGATTAAACTAAAGAGCTAACGAAAAAATTAACAGAGAAAATAGACAACCTAAAGAATCAGAGAAAATATTTGCAAGCTACACATCCAATAAAAGACTAATAATAAGAATTTACAAAGAACTAAAGCAGATCAGCAAGCAAGAAAAAGACAAACAGCCCTATTAAAAAGTGGGCAAAAGACATGAACAGAAGCTTCTCAAGAGAAGAAAGACAAATGACCAATAAGCATATGAAAAAATGCCCAGTGTCACTAATCATTAAGGAAATGCAAATTAAAATCACCAAGAGATATAACCTTATCCCAGTGAGAAAGGCTTTTATTAAAAGTCCAAAAACAACAGATGTTTGGGTGGATGCAGAGAGAAAGGAACACTTATATATTGTTTGTGGTACTGCAAATTAGTACAACCTCTATGGAAAATGTTGTGGAGATTCCTCAAAGAACTAAAAGTAGACCTACCATTTGATCCAGAAATTCCGCTACTGGGTATTTACCCAAAGGAAAAGAAGTTATTTTACCAAAAAGACATCAGCACTCAAATATTTACTGGAGCACAATTCACAATTGCAAGATGTGGAATCAATCCAAGTGCCCATCAATTCATGAGTGGATTGATAAAATGTAGGACTACTCAGCCATAAAAAAAGATGAATTAATACCTTTTGCAACAATCTGGATGGAACTGGAGACCATTCTCCTAAGTAAAGTTATCATAAGAATGGAAAAACAAACACCACATATATTCACTATTAAATTGGAACTAACTGATGAGCACACAAGTGCACAGAGGGAAATAAAACTCAGTGGAAAGCAACTGGGGGGAGGGGGGATGAGGAGAGGGGAATTAACCGACCTAATGGGTACTATGTACACTATTTGGGTGATGGGCACACCTATAGATAGCCATTACTCCAGTGTTACAAAAATGATCCATGTAACCTAAAAATATTTGTACCCCCTTAATATTTTGAAACAAGAGAAAAGAAAAGAAGAGAGTATATGGACAGAGAAAAAACAAGGGAGTTTATTTTATATTGCCTATGTTAGAAAAAAGAGGAATACATATTTTTAACAGAAGCAAAAGCCCATAGGACTCATCATTTTATACTGGAATATACAAATTTCTTAACACTATACCATACTTAGGAAATTTAAGGAAGTGCACAAGAGAAATGCTTCCTGAAAATATTATGAAGAATCACCTACAAAAATAAGGGTGATGTAAAGATGTTTCAAAATAAACTTTATATTTGTATATAATCTTATATTTGTCACAAAGGTAAAACTTAGCTAATTATAGGTAGCAAAATGTGACTTTTTCTTTATCACAAATAAATCATGAATGCACAATGAGTTTACCATAACATCATTTAAAAGAGTTATGGAAACACAAGCTATTCTCACTGGCTACCTGAAGCTACTACCCAACCCACACAGGCTGTTCTGCTCTAGACGTAGCTTTCCTTCATCCACCCCATCTAAACCTCCATTTAGCAAGTTCTGTTGATTTCAGCAGGGCTAAATGGGACTTTTGTTCATTGAATACATTTTATTTACTGACTTTAACTGAATAAGTTTCATTCAAAAAAGGGTCTGTAGCATATTAGGCTTCTGGATGGAACTTGTTACTGCAAGATCTCTCACAGCTTTCAAACACCCGTGCACATTATGAATTGCCATAGAGGTGACACATGTGCAGAATTTTTCAAAATTATTTAAACAGATCAATTTTTGGCAGCATATTTTAAGAGATATATATGCTAACAAAAATATTTTGAGAAGCCATGGATTAACAATTAGTTCCCATATAAAGGATTTTTATACATTAGATTTTTTTGTGTTTTTGTACTTCCCACAAGAGTATATGTATTCTCCAAAAATCTCTAATTAGAGATATTTACAAAAAATTTATTTTTGATCAGGAAGGCCTTCAAATGTTTTGTACTTATTCTAAGATATCTCCTCCAAGTCAACATGCAATCTCAGTAGGAAATAAAAAACACAAAATAAAATACACAGCTTTGTCCTATAAATATCTTTAAACACCCCCTATTGTTTATACCTGTCCATACCCACATAGAGACTTATGTACATGTATCAACACACATACACACACAACTTTGTAAGCAGCTCTATACCCCATGAGAGCTGATAAATAGTTCTTGCTTGAAGAAAGTATGGGTTGACACGTATATGTATTAGTGTGTTTATATGTGTTGCTATAAAAGTAAAAGAAAGGATACTTAGTTCTCCCAGGTGGAGTCAGTGAATGTTTTCTGGATATGATTCCTGAGCCAAATCTTGACTATTAAATGGGTATGACACAATAGAGCAGGAGGTGGAGGTAGGGGACAGAGAATGTATTTCCACAAGAAGAAATTGCATAAGTAAATACATCCACTAATGATACAATATGATGTGGATGCACACTACAAGAAAATTGATAATATTGGTCTGTAAAATACAAAGTAGTTCAAGCAATGGATAAAACGATTAATATATAATGGTAACATAAGGACACATTCCAGGAATGCAAGGGTAGTCAACATCAAAAAATCTACCACCGTGATCTACCAGGTTATCATGGAAAAGGAGAAAGAAGTATGAACACTCTGGATGCTGACAAAGCATTCAACAAAATTCAACATTGATTCATAATAGAACTCTTAGCAAACAATAAATAGGAGGATATTTTCTAACCAGAGATTTATTTACAGTTTATAGCAAAGATCAAATTTAATGGTTAAATTTTAGCATTTCTATTAATCAGAAACAAAAAAATTCTCATTATCACTCCTACTATTCAACATTGTACTAGAAGTTCTAACCACTACAAAACTAACTAACCAACAAAACAAGTAAACAAAAACAAGAAAGAAAGAAATTAATGTTATAAGGATTGTTAAGGAAAAGAAAAGTAATAATTGACAAATGTCATTACTCTATGTAAAAAAAAAAATCAAAGGAACCTCTAAATAAGCTTTTGGAATTAATGAGAAAGTTCTACAATGTTGCTGGATACAAGACACACAAAAGTCAGTAACGTTATTACATGCTTCAATTGATTAGAAAGTGTGATTTTAAAAAGTAACCACACAATAACAAAACTATTAAATGCCTAGGAGGACCCATATGGAAAATATTTCACAAAATGTCACTGAAGAATATATTATTAAATAACAATGTTTACCATATTCAAGGCTGAAAATACTCAATTTCACAATGGTGTCAATTTTCTCCAAATTTGTCCATAAATTCAATAGACTGCCCATTAAAATCCCAACAAGATTACTTGTGGAACTTGACAAACTTATTCTAAAATTCATATGAAAGAGCAAAGCCAAGGTGAATTTGGCAAAGAATAAGGAAGATGGGCTTTTATTAATAGATATCACAACTTACTACAGTTTGAGTAAATAAGACTGTGTGATATTGGCACAGGGATAGCTAAATAGATCAATGAGATAGAATAAAAAGCACATAAATAAGATTGGCCAGGGCATACTTGAACATTCTTCCATCACAGCCTCAGGTCTTCTGGAACATTTATATTGTAACACTCCTTCAGTGAGGAAGGGATGGGCTAGAAGAAATGTCAGTATTGCTCCTACAGTATTTCAAGGCTTATCCCATTTCAAACTAAGCAATAATTTATATAAATGCAACAAGGGAAGGACACAGAGACACAAGATATTCTGCAGAAATTTTATCTTTCTCTCTAGAAAAAAGTTTCTTTGTAGTCAAAATAAAAAAAATACAAGTTGCAATTAAATGTCATTGCTGTAATGACTTAGGTTGTAGAAAAGTAAGCAGATTGTTTATCCTTTTGTTAAGCAGTCACCTGGCTGGGGTAAAACACTCTGTGACTCTCCTTCCAAAAATGGGAGGGTTGGATCTACTTGGACATTGAGGAAAAAAGGAGGAGGAAGGGGAGAAGGGGAAGGAGCAAAAGGAAGAATAAGAGAAAGAGAAAAAAAGAGAAATAATGTTATTAAATAGAGTACTAGATCCAGTGTGGCCCAAATTTAATTAACTTTTATTATCATTTTGTTATTCAATAAAGGGCCTAATAACACAATCCCACAGAAGCAGCTTAGAAATATCAAGAGAAATAAACATCTCTGTTTTGCTCCTGAACAAAACTTATCCATTTACACTTCTTTTGTTTTGTGCTCAGTGATTTCCAAAATTCTCTCTAAAAAAATTGCTCCTGCTGATCTGAGAGAAATATAAATAACCACTGAGAACAGTCTCTATGAGCCCTGAGAACTGAAGCTGTCCCTTGCAGACCTCAGATTTCTGACTTGCCACCAAGTTAGTTTCAAAGAAGATCCATTGTGTTTAGGGTCTTTGAATAACTTGACTTCCAATTGCCCTGCTTGGCTCTCATAATATCTTAACATGAAAAATAATAATAATTATTAAAAAAGGAAGTGATTAGACAATAGACTATCTACAGAGGGTGATCCAAATTAGCTCTATCTAGAATTTGGCTCCATTTCCTGTTGCTGGGTTCTATCTAAGCATGCTAGTCTTAAATGTCAAGTGTAACCAAACATAAATGTCTTGTTAAAACAAGTTTATCTTCACTAAACTTAACTGTGGTCTCTGATTAGCTCTTTGGAACTGAAATGAAGCATATTTGTGGTTGCTTTTCATCTTGATGGTATGCCAGCTATTTACAGGAAAAACTGTATGTCTCAGATCCCTTAAAATGTTCTAGAATTTCTTCTGTGAAGTTTGAAAGAACAGATGTCATACTTAATTCAATTCCACCTATGTAGTTAAAGATAAATTAAAAGCGTTTACCTGTCTTATGAAAGGATTAGGATTCACTCTAAGTTTCTAATATGAAACAACTATCTAACTTCATAAGAGAAAATGACTTACAACATTTCAGTTTGTGATGACTTTTCACATTTGAACGTTATGACAGCTTCAGTCTAAAATGGGCAAGTGCACTAGACTTGTCACTAATGCACCAGGGACCTTGCTGTCATAGATTAACAAGTGACATAATGTTTCAACCATAGGCTTTGTAATTCTGTCTAATTGTGGATATTTGTCTGCTGGACACAAGAGAGGGATCTAAACCTGCAAAGTCTGGATGCTTCAGTGCTTATAAGTGAAGCAGCAGAAGATGCCAAGAGCTCACAAGAGGGGTCGTGCCTGGACAAAGGGGGAAGACACAGTTGACAGTTCCTATATCATATTTCTCCTGAGAAGTGTCCTCCTTAAGATTCCATCATAGTATATGAGGTGCATGGCCATGGCATTTGGTTGAAACCTGACACAGGCCAGGTCATATCACCCTCTGCTCCTAACATTGCAGGGATCCCCAGACTTAAATGGCACATGTTACCGGGGCACATGCTCTGGCCTCTCATTACTTCTGTAACTCAGTTCTTGCTACTCTTCTTCTTTTCCTCCTTGCTCTGGTGAACTGTTCCTCACACAGACCAGGCACACTCCCACTTAGGATCTTGGCACTACCTGTTCCTTTTGTCTGGAATGCTCTTAGCACAAACATCCACATGGCTTGCCCCCTTGCCTCATGCAAACCTTGGCTCAAATGTCACTTTCCTAATGAGGCTTACCCATGGCATCTTATTTCCAATTGCAACACATTTCCTCACCACACTGATCTTCCCAGTCTCTCTCAATATGGTCTAGTTTTGCTTTTACTTTTTAAGCGGTACAGCGCTATCACCTTCCAAAGGACTATATAGTTTTGTCATGTCTTTCATGTCTATCCCTTATTGTCTCTCTTTCCTGGCTAGAATGCATACTCCAAAAGAGCAGGGATCTTTATTTCGTTCACTGATGTATCTCAAAGCTCTGAAAATAATTCCTGGCACACAGTAAGTGTGCAATGAATATTTGATGGACGAATAAAGGAATGAATGAAGGAACTTGATAGACTATTGTACAACAACATGATATAGGAACCATGAAAGGAAAAGACCATCTGCACTTTGATTACCATGATGTCCTCAACACCTAGGACAGCGTCCAGCAAGACTATTTTTTGAGTGAGTAAAAAAGTGAAAAAATGTGACTGGGCAGGTTCTTATAACTAATATAGGTATCTAGTGAAAAATAAATTATTTTTACCAGGCTGGAGGTGCTTCATGTCTAAAAGTCCTACCCAGAATTCTTTAGCTGCACACAGATCATAAAATTATGCTGGGTGCCACAAGAAAGATTATTCTTCTTAGACGCTTGAGAACTCCAAAGGACTACAACTTAAAAGAAAGTCCTAACAAAAATGACAGCACTTCTTATGCAAAGCAAAAGTACACGATAATGATTTGTTTTGTGACAGAAATGTATAAGATTCTACTGCAAGATGAAATTTCTCTGTCCAGTGCTACTTCCTGGTGTTATCACGGGAGATGCCCGACTTTGGAATCAGACGGATCTGCATCAAATGGCTTCCACATCACGTGCTAGGCTGTGTGACCCTCAGAAAGTCAATTACATTCACTAGTCCCTTATTTCTCATATTTTAAAATAATATCCACCCTCAGAGGTTGTTCTGAAAAGGATATGTCAAACAAAATGCTCAGTAAACATTCCAAAAAATATCACTATGCCCTCTATGTCCTCTGCAGGATTCTAATGGTTGTATTCTAATATTGGTTTTAAAAACTCTATTGCATAATATAATAGCATAATAATGCATCATTGCATATTATAATTCTAAATAAGGTTTTGTTTTCTCATCCAAAGTCTAACTGTTAGACCACTTTCTTTCCTTAATTTGTTCTTTTGCATTTTGCACTGGCACTGTACAGTAGAATAATGCCCAAGAAATGAAATGAAAGTACAGGACATTTCATTTCTCTCCTCAGTACAAATCTAGCTGGTAATAGAGATGAGTGGTTATTAATATTGAGTTCCTTAAAAATTACAGCATTCATCAGAATATTTACTAGAAGGGCAGAGCAATGACTCGTAAATCACCCACTATTTACATTTGAAAGAAGCTAATGGTGTATATCCTGGTAAGTCATGACTTGATTACTAAGCAAAAGTCACCATTAAAATATGAAACTCTGCAGTTTACAACAGTAGCCCAGCTCATTACCTGGGAGTACTTCTTATTGAAATGTGCTTAATATATGGTTTGTGGAATGAAAGAATAAGCAAATCAGTAACCAATGAATTTGCTAATTTTTTGTTGGTAACAATACCATTTGCAAGATGTAAATCTGACGGGGAAAGAAGTACTTCTATGATCTGCATACTCCCAGAAGTCCAGATTTTCAGCGTCAAGGCTACAAAACACACACATTATAAGAAGAGGAAATGAGAGCACTGAAGGATTAAGGACTTTGTCAAGTTCACACAGCTTCCAAGTGGCAGAGCTCTGATTTGAACTTCTCGAAAGAGAAGCTAGTTAAAGCCATAGGATTTATAATCAGAGAGATGTGCATTTAAGATTGTCTGGAGAGCTTCCTTTCCAACAGATTCAGAGAAACAATACTTTTTTCCTGTTTTATGTATGTGTATTTCATACAAGACAAAGATCCTATTTAAAAAATCTATGAGCTACCTAAGCTAAAGTATAATTTTCAAAAATTTAAAAACATGACTCTCGTATAAGTATAGGATTAATGAGTGTAAAAATACTCTTTAACTCTTTAATTAGGGAATCAGCAAGATAGACATGCTGATTCAAAAGTGAGTGAGAAGAATAGATAGCTAATGAAGAAAAAATTTTGGAATAAACTTTCTGGGTCAGATGCAAAAATGGACAATATCCTAGAAGAAGGATATCATTTCTTGTGGATAGAAATCACTTGAACTCTATCAGAAAAAGAATCTGCAAGCTAACATGTAACATCATAGAATCTATTTAATAGGCTTTTTTATTTATTTATTTATTTATTTATTTATTTATTTATTTATTTATTTATTTATTTATTTTTGAGACAGAGTGTGGCTCTGTTGTCTGGGCTAGAGGGCAGTCGTATCATTGTAACTCACTGCAACCTCAAACTCCTGGGTTCAAGTGATGCTCCTGCTTTAGGCTCCCAAGTAGCTGGGATTACAGGCATGTGCCAACATGCCTGGCTAATTTTTTGGATTTTTTGGAGAGACAGGGTTTCTCTGCATTGCTCGGGCTGATTTCAAATTCCTGGCCTGAAGTGATTCTCCCACTTTGGCCTCCCAAAGTGCTAGGACTACAGGCATGAGCCGCCACACCTGGCTGAATATAGGCTTTTACCTAATAATATTTAGTGAGTCAAACAAAGTTACATTCCCTCAGTAAGTATACAATCCATGGGTGGACTTAACCAGTGTTCCTATAGAACACTGAAATAACATGTTACCATCTCTTTGCCTTATTTCCAAGTTTTGGATAACTTTTCTTAACACCTAGCAAGCACCTTCCTGGAAACTGAAAATAGACTCATAAGTACAATGAAGATACTAACGTTTTATCTACAGGTGGCTCTACAGTTCACTGTTCTGTAATTTACAAAATTGTCTAGATGGTGAAAACGGCACCTGGATCTTCCTGATGCAAGAGGGCAGGACTGTTATAGTCTAAGAGCAGAAACCAGATCTGGCCTGTGAAACTGTTTACTTAAATATGTATTTCAAATGAAAACGATTATTGTTGTCAAAGTAGCCAATATTATTATGAACATCTTAGAATGCCCATGTACTTCCTCTCAAACAGCAAGGAAAAGCCTGTGCCAGGGAGGAAAAGTAAAGGATTGAAGGTGACATTCCTGACATGGATGGAAAGACAAACAAATCCCCTTCCAGTGTTAGACCTCTCTTACCTTGAATATAGGTCTTTGTGCATCATAGGGGCAAATGACAAAGCCTGGTCCAATGCAGCCGGTAACAAGGCCAAGGGTAAAACTGGAAAATTTGCCTTGTGTGAGTATTGCTTTGGAGAACCAAAGAACCTGGGTCCATGTTTACTGAAATTAAATCAACAAGAAAGATGCTGAAGCTGGTCTATGGCAGCAGAGTGGAAAACCCAGTCAGGGACTGCTATGCTGTTTGTGACCCCTTAAAATTCACACGTTGAAACCTAACTCCTAAGGTGATGGTATTAGGAGGTGGGGCCTTCAGGAGGTGATCAGGTGATGATGGCTCTGTTCTCATGAACGGGATCAATGGCCCTATAAAAAAGACCCCAGAGAGTTCTCTCCTCCTCCTATCATGTGAGGACACAGCAGGAAGGCACTGTCTATCAAGCAGAGAGCAAGCCCTGCTAGGAGCTTGACCTTGGACTTCCCAGCTTCTAGAACAATAATAAATAAATTTCTGGTTTTTATAAACCACCCAGTTTATGATATTTTGTTGTTACAGCCTGACCAGACTAAGGCAGAGCCTCTCTTTGAATTTCTGTCTCAATCATCCTAATGTAAAGGATGAAAGCCTCTGAGATCTCCTATTGTCTCTGCATTTCGATAAAGAGTTTCTACAAACTCACAGTGCTGTGTGTCACACAAGTGTCTGCGTTCACTTTTCTTATTCTACTGATACTTGCAAAAACTCCCTAATTAAACTAGCTTTTCTCAAGATGGTTAATTCAAATGCCATGTAGTAAGAAGGTTCAGTTGACCTGACGTGGAATCAATATTTTTTAGTCATACTTCTAAGAATCTTTCAAAATTTTGTTACCTTTGAATATGTATAAAACTTGACATAGAGGTGGGACAAACTGCTATTTATTAAGGAAAAATGACTTTCTTACTTGATTTATTCCCTAGTAAGTGTGATTTCTAGGATTTGCAAAAGCAAGCCTTAAACAGATATAACAAAGTAACACTTTCTGATAGTATGAGTCTGCTATTCTTGGAGATTACTTGCCTCTGCTACTTTTTCTCCACTACTGAGGCAGCACAGACAACATCCTCTATGTACCGCCCTCAGGGACAGAGTAATACAAGGGAAGCTTCAAAATAGGCTTTCAAAATTCTTAGCAGAGACAACAGTCTTTAAAGCTAGAACAATTGAAATTCATTAGAAAGGCCTGGGACTTTCCAGAAAGAAAAAGATATGTAGGTTCCATGAATCAGAGCCTAAAATGTTTCGAGTAGAGAATTTATGCCATAAAATTCTGGAGTTGGGAGGGAAGTAGTTAAGACTAATAGCTGCTTTCTCACCCTGAAGGCCAGGGAGTGGTGTGGAAAGGAGAGTAGGAGGCCTGGGGGGTGTGAACAGAGCAAGGGCCACGGGCCATGGCAGCGTGTGGCAGAGTTTTACAAAGGGGCAAGTCACAAGTCGGGGCTGCCATGTGTGCAGCTACAAGTCTGTTATCTTTATCCCTAATCAAAAGATGTTCTGCATGTCTCTGCCTCATATCCTGCCCTTTCCCTTCCTTGCACTATGCCCCCAAACTTTACACCATTTTCTGAAAAGGGGAGTTTTCTCTCCATGCTCTGTGAGAGCAGCCTGGGGTGGTGGCTCCAACAGTGTCTCCCAGAGTGACTTAGTCTGTGAAAAACAGTCTTCTACACTCACCCTGCACATTGGCCAATTAAAGCTTTTATAAGAGTTTCCTGTTTCACAGGAGCACGTCTGGTGCTTCCCCACAGAATTGGACCATAGAAATCCATTAAAACCCAGACGTCTCTGTCGCGAGTCAGACTGACATCCTGTGAGGCTAGCTGTGCCTCGATTCACACTTTGGGGACCACTGGGCCAGCGCCCTGGCTGTGGAGTCTGTGTGTCCTGGGTTTGCCTTCGGTCATGGGTCTTCCCCAAACCGGGACAATACCACTTAGTGTTGTTAGAAGTATCAGGTGAGACTGTGTCGTGTAAAATGTGCAGCGACTGACGTGCGCTAAGGTCTGAAAGGCGCCTGTCTCTTCCCTTTCCTGCCTTTTCTCATATACCCACTGCTGAGACCAGAGCAATCTGCAAATTCTGCTTCATGGGTGAGTTCCTCCATCAGGCAAGGGGTGAGGTTATAGTTCAAGAAGACTATTAGAATCCCGGGGCACAATGACAGCATCGGCAGTTCATGATTAATTCTGGCTCACATCATAATTGCAGTATTTTCATTAAAGGAATGTATGATAAGGTTGCCATGGGGTTTCACATTCTGTCCTCAGTTTCGGAGAACTAGACTCCAGGACTGAGGCTTCCTGCTTGAGGCTCTCCAGGTTTAACAGTTGCAGGAAAGCAGATCCTAAGAGTAAAATGAAAGAGGGGCGAGGAGAGAGGGAATTTGCCCAAGGGAGGGTGGGGGTGGCCCCAGGGAACAGATTGGGCGTTGAGCCTGCACGCTCTCATCATACCCTACCCCCATCATTGCCCTCCCCCTTGAGGCAAAGTTGATAGAGACCAAAACAGGCCCCAAGGCCAACATATGACTAATAAACATAAGTCAGAAAATGTTCAACCTCACTAATAATCCAGGATATGTAATTAAAACAGTAAGCTATAGCTTGGAAATAGTAGTGAACCCCGGTTTAGTGGGGTCCGAGGTTTGTACAATTTGAGGGTCCTCTTTAGAGTTGGAAAGAGTCAGGAAAGAGACTGCAGTCTCACCTGATTGTGGTAAAATACCTTACTTTTGCAAAATTTTCAAAAACCTGTGAATACATTGCTCCGTCTATCCCTGGACCTTGGATGGATCCAGGCTTGGTGGGGGGTAGGGGTGGGGGTGGGGACTGAAGGGTATGCCTCATTGGCTTCACAATACATCTCACTTTGCTGGGGAGAGTTTTAAGTGGGGAGAAGTGGCCAAGAAACATGCTAAATGCGTGTACCTTCGTTCATTTGTCATCACAACAGTAATTCTCTGGGTATTAATATGTCTCAAGACGTAAATGATTCAAAATTCAGTTTTATTTTAAATTACCAAAATAATCATACTATGCTAACAGAAGACCGAGAAGCTGAGGGCAATCACTTTTCAGGATCTTTACAAAGGAAATATCCAAGTGATACATTATTATTTTGCTAATAAAACAGTAATATGTCAAAAGCAAATCTTGATGTTCAAGTTTTCAAAGTTATGGTCCCACTGCAGAATAACAATTAATAATTTTTCTTTCAGGAGCACTCCTAGAAAAATACAGACTGAGTGAGGACAGGGAAACTTATATGCCAATTGGTGAATTTTAAAGCACAGAGAGCCAATGTTATTAAGATGAAAATAATTGCATATGATTTTGAATCTTAAATCATTACCATATGTTACTTGGGTGACTCTCAACATTAGAAAAAAATGTAGGAATGGAAAAAAAAATCTGTGTTTCGTATTTAACCATTTATTTCTTGAGATGCTGTTGGAGCATGGTTTTTAAGTGCATATGGATGGCAGCTGTGCTTTCCAAAATTATAAGAAGCCTTCCTTAAAAATTCTATATCATTTAGTAACTAATTTTTGAAGTTATAAATTGCCACAGATTAACAGCTTGGCAAACAAAAATAATATAAGCAAAAACAAAAGAAGTGGTAACCAATGAGCTACATTAAAAAAAAATCAAAGATAATTATCATAGATGACAAGGATAAAAAGGAAAGCTTAAGATGACTCTGAAGCTTAAAAGTTTAATTTGGGGTCACTATTAAATAAAGATATGAAAATTCATTGTTATTAAGTAGGTGGTTAATGCAACTTGCAAAAGCAAGCTACATTAAAAACCTAATAGTCCAAGGCAGTGGCCTGAGCTTCAGGATGTCATGAATCTCTCACCATTCAAATTAAGGGTTCAGTACTAACATTGATCTGTTCTCAAGCTTCACTTCTGCTATTTAATTAAAAATGCTAATAACCCAGAGGCTAGGTGACTTTTCAGAAATAAAAAAGTATTTAACTAAGCAAAATAACCTTATACGAAGAGGTTGGCTGTAGCATTGCTTGCCTGGTCTTCAATCTCTTTCTCAGATCTACAAGTTGTTCCCATGTAGGTTCACATATGATTTGATAAACACTATGTATTACACGAATTATGGTCAGATTCTTTCTGGATATCAACGCTAAGATTTCTACCAAGTTCTGTTGGGCCCTTCCAACATACCATGGCAAATCAGGAAGAGAACTAAACCTACAAGTCCGTCTGTGGCACTGAAGGTCTACTGCATGCCCAGAACTTTGAGTCTTTGGGTCACCTGGGGTTTCTGATTCATGTTTTGGTGCCCCCAGCTCCTCACCTGCACCTACAGTGCAGTCGGTCAAGGTGCCAACACTGAGGTGTTCAATTCATTAGAGAAGACTCCCAGCTGGAGGGGATTTACATGTTCAGTTGATAAAAACAACCTTTTAAAGCTACACTTTTAAACTTCAACTAAGATTTATTCATTCACTCAACCTAAGGTTGCCAGATTAAACACAGGACACACAGTTAAATCTTAATTTCATATAATGAATTTTTTTTAGTATAAGTATGTCATGAATATTGCATGGGACATATTTATATTAAAATATTATGTTTTGTTTTCCTGAAAATCAAATTTCACTGAGTGTCCCATATTTTTGTTTGCTAAATCTGCCAACTCTAACTCAATTTTACATTGATAATAGTCAGCGACAATACCTACATAGCACTGATTACCAGGAACTTAAATGTTTTATGTGTCTTTAACTCTTGCAATAACCTCATGAGGTACTTATTATCCCTATTTTTCAGGTGTGAGGTGAAATGGAAGCCCAGGAGAATAAAATAAACATTGTTTTATGATATTAACTATCTTGCACGTGGATGCCTAAAGCTTGGATGGCTGGCTTTCTTGCAGAGGTGAGCAGGGCCAAGGTTTCCCTCAGAAAACAGTTCTGAGCTGCTTGAACACAAGGACACATGCTTGATCAAGGTCCTTAACAATCTTTGGCATGGAGTGTGGTTGTATAATTTTAGTCTGAAAAATATTCACACAGGTGTTACCAATTGCTCTCATAGAATATTGAATTTTAAGCAATTAAATTCTGGGTGAGCCTTCCAAGATAAACTGGCTACAATGCATACCTCTTAGTAGTAGCAGCTATGGTTTGCATGTCTGTCCCCTCCAAAACTCATGTTGAAATTTGATTGTCATTGTGACCGTATTAAAAGGTAGGACCTTTGCATGGTAATTGGGCCATGAGGGCTCTGCGCTCATGATTGGATTAATGCTGTTATCATGTAGTGGATTCTCTCTCTCTCTCTTTTTCTCTCTCTGTCTCTTTCCCTCTCTCCTCCTCCTTCCCTCTCACTTTCCGCCATGTAGTGACACAGCAGTAAGGCCCTCATCCGATGCCGGCACCTTGACACTGAACTTATCAGCCTCCAGAACTTTCTGTTCCTTATGAATTCCTGTTCATTATAAATGACTCAGTCTCGGGTATTCTGTTACAGAAACAAAAAACTGACTATGGCAGTAGCTGAATGATTTGACCTGCTATTTGTCTGGTATAAGCTATTTAAATGAACACAAACAATGGCCATATGAAGATTTCTGTTTTAACACGATTATATTGATTACGCACCTCCCATGTGTCAGATCTAGGAAATCCAAAGATACCTAAGACAGAGATAAGGAAAGATACATAAAGAGATAATGTAAATGTAACATTCTGAATGTTAGGGTGGAGATACACCCAGGGTCTACAGAAGTGCAGCGCAGAGCAGGCGAGGGGGCTCTAAGAAAGAAAGTCCTCATGGAGGAGACGGTGGCTGAACGAAACCATCAAGAATGAGAAAGTGCTCATGGGGCAGGAAGCTGGGCAGGCATGTCACATTAGGCAGTCTCAGCCCTCATTCCTTGAGCACATTCCTTGTAAAAGAAAATGAAGCCACAGGGACAGCCCCGAGGAGAATGACTGGTCTTTGCAATGTCAGGAGACTACGAGAAGAAACACAATTTCTTCTGTTATTTCAGGACTCTGCATTTTAACATTATTTTTCTTGAGGCTGAAATAGCCCAGGCACGCAATTAGGTAGGTCTCATTGCATGGTGCACAGAGCAAAGGGCACAGAGCTACCTTTCCTTGCCCTGTATGTAATACACTAAAATTTATACCCTATAGACACTATTTTCTCAAAGCACTAAAGTTTTAAAAACTAAGATACCTTCTCTAAGAGTTTATCAACTTTAGACATTTAGTATTAGATTAGGAGTCTTTAAAATATTTTCAAATCCGAAATGTCTCCGGTATTTTCAATGATGTTAAGGCTATAGCTAAGGAATGAAAATAAAGACTTTGCAAAGAACTGGTCCTGATGTTGGTCAGATATCTCAAAACTATCACAAAAATGTTGGCTTCGATACATTTAATTTTGCCCTCAAGAAAAGTTTTATTCTAGGCCTGGTGCCTGTTAACTAGAGAAGAAATGTTGACCATGTCCTCAAGCTTCCGACTCGTCTGTAATAATTTTAAGTTCACAGAAAGCCCCTTAAAGAAGCTGAGATGATGCACCCTGGGCACAGAGCAATGAGCACCAGCCCGGGAATCAATGGAAACCCAGTTTGTTCTTGGTTTTGTTTCTTTCTTGGACAAATTATCAAACTGCTAAGTTTCTCCTTTTCTTCATCTCTGAAAAGAGACTACAGAAGACAGTAATTTCTCTAAGGAGTTCCAATTCTACAACTTGAGTTGTTAGATGGAATTACTTTTACCTGCTTGTATTTCAAATCTTTAATAATTTAGAAAATATGTGAATTGGAATGGTATCCAGATGATTGTGCTTCCCACTAACCAGAAAGCGTATGAACTCAGAAATTAAGAAACAATTAAAATTTCCACAGCTTTATATTTTACAATATAATTGGAATAATTTGTACTTCTGATACAAATATGACCGATCTACTTTATTCAAGTGCACATGTATTCTTTCTGTTGGCTAGAAGCCAGTGAAGACTCAATCAATTCTAAAGGAGTAAATTGCAAAGTTGCTTAGTTTACGAGTTGTAAGATCTATTTGGTAGTTTACAACAACATATGTGGTGTTTTATTAGATTGAGATCTTACATTCCATATAAAGTCTCTTTTTTAGCAAATAAAGATGATTTTAATAAACCAAATTCAGATAATATTTATGGACAAATGCCAAACTTTCTTTGGTTTTAAGTAATCAGGTAGGAATAAGAATGACTACAACAGTTCTGTTAATACACTTACTTCTATCAGAAGCCACATCAGCAAGCATAACAAGAAAACATAAGAAAATAAACACTGAAAATTGGACTTTTAAGGCATCCGTCATAGCTTATGGATTTTATTAAATAAATGCCAAAATAATTAAATTACTGCAAAATTTAAACTAAGTGTTTATTATTTATTTTGGCTTAAAATAAAAAACCCAGCAAGTTCATAATATCTCATGTTCCAAAATTAATATATTTGATTTACTAAAATATAAACATATCGCAATGAATTAGGTTCACATCTGAAACTCACAGACTGGCTTTGACGCTGCACTGCCTTCTGCATTTGGGGAACTCTTCTAACTTCTCAGAACTTTGGTTTCAAATTTATGAAAAGACTGCCTTGGCAATTTTAAAGGTATCTTCAAGTTATGAAAGTTTATGATTCAGGAAAGAGCTTTAGAAAACGACTGAGAGGACCCTGACACTGTTCTGCTAGATCAATTCTGAAGACCTAATGTAAAAAATGTCCTGTGTTTCCAGCATCAGTTGGTGGGTGCGGCTGGGTTATTTATTACCAGATTAAGTAGCACTGGTCAAGGAGGCTTAAAGTGTTTGTCTGCCATGAGGAAGAACATTACTATTGTTTTAAATCAACAGATGGCATGTTCTCCTTTGGATTGCACTTAGCTTTTTAATAACTAGTTCCAGCCACAGAAAACTTTTTAACTTTTTTTTCCCCCCTAAGTAAGTTTTCAATTTGGAATTTTCTTGGAAAATGCACATGTTGAGAATGCTGAAGAACAGCAGAGGGCGCAACAATCACAAGCAAAACAAACAAACGAAAACCGTGACATCAAATACTGGGGCAGGAAGTCCCGAGGACGGCATTTGAGAAAGCCACCTTCAGAGGGGAACAACACATTTTCAAAATGCATTTGGGAACCTGCCAATGAAAATGGTTTACGTTTCATCTCAGCACCCATTTCCAGATCAAGGGCTATGATTCTCCTCGCTGCATATTTTCTGGAACATTTCATTCACTTTGGGACACAAGATTTGGAAGAGGGGACAATGCCAGGTTGAAGCATGCTCAGGGCAGGTGGAACAGGGGGCAGGCTGATGGGTTTTGTGAGGCGTCACTGAAGACAGAGGGCAGGCATAGCTGGGATTCCCAGCTGGGGATCCTTAGGGTGGCATCTTTGAACACTTGGGACGGTCTCGTGAGACATTGATAATGCTTGCTTTCTTGTCACTGGAGGGCACAGGTTTAGGATGGATGGAACTCACAAGAGGGCAGGTTTGGAATAACCGTGGGAAAAAGCTTTTAAGCTGGTAGAGGTACAACTGAATCAGGTAACTTGGGAAGCAACGGCTATTTGAACTCCCTCCACAGATCTCAGATTTATGAATCTGGTAAGAGGTTGGCGTTGATGACTAAGAATCTACAAATCTAGTGCATTAATTACACTTGTCATTATGTCAAATTGTAGAGAGTCTGACTTCCTTCTAGGAAATAGGCATGCGATTACATATGCTTTTGAAACACAAGCCCATTATTTCCAAATGACAGGTTGTAATGACTGATGAGCTCAGAGATCTGTTATTGAAACAAACCAATGATTATAATTGTTAAATTAATTATAAGACTGATCAAAGAATTTGCTAATGGATGTTCTCTGTTGACACACATTGGACTCAGTGGAGTGTCTGGTTATTACATACATGTGATTATATACATGTGTCTATTCATGTATGCATAAGCACGGACTCCCACACAGACATGCACATTTACTTATATGCAGAGAAATAGAAAATGGTTTATATGGAAACAGGCATTCTTCTTGTGAAGGCACATCAGGCCTGTCTAGTTATTACACTAGGTAACGCAAAGGACTCTGAGGCTAGATTCCCTGGGCTCGAATCCAGCCTTCTCTCATTTATTAGCTGTGTGGCCCTGGGCAACTTAATGCTATCTCAGCGGCTCTCAGGTGGTCCCCGGAACGGCAGTACCATCAGTAGCACCACCTGGGAACTTGCAGAAAATGCAAATTCTGAGGCCCCACTCCACCCCGCCCTCGCCAGTCAGAAACTGGTGGTGAGACCCAGCAATCTATTTTAACAAGCCCGCTAAGTGACTTCTGGATGCACACTGACATCTGAGAGCCCCTGCTCTATCTCTATGTGCCTCAGTTTCCTCAGCTATAACATGGGGGCAAATACGGTTATTGTGAGAAATAAATAAGTTAATATGCATCCACAGTGATTAGAACAGTGAGTCGTACACGCTGAGCAGTATGCAAGTGTGGTCTAATATTACTATACAAATCCTAACAACCTGTAAGAAAAAAGGTAACCTCAACTGGAAAGTTCATGGTGTTTAGAAATAGAAAAAAAAGGGGGGAAACTTTTATTTTGCTACGTGTGATAATTAAAATCCCACTGGAATGTGGAATGGAAAAATATCTGGGCTTCTTAAACCAGGGCTTACAGGAATTCCCAGGGACGAAAGGCCAGTCGAGCTGCCCTCAGAAATCAGTCCTGTAGCCCTCATTGCCCAGGGCTACACACCCCACCCCAGCATGACCTGAAGGACATCATTTGGTTGAAGGCTGGTCCACCCCAAACCCCATGTAGGATGGCCTTTACTGAGGCAGCAAAAGGAGCTTGGTCTAAGATGTCAGGTCCTCATGTCCACTTCAAGATGGGAGTTAACTGGGGCTCTGCAGTTCCTTGTCACTGAGAAACTAGAGATCGGCTAAGTAGGCATTGTAAGGATGGGGGGAAACAGAGACATTCTCAGGCATTTTCAGCTCATTTCTTGACAGCTCAGAAGAGTCAGTCCTGCTTTCTCCTTTGAGAGGCAGCAGAGTTTAGTGGGTATGAGGTGAGGGCTCTGGAATCTCTTTAAAGTCTAGAAAGTCTTTAATCCTAGATTTCCAAATGTGTAAAGCAGGGATGGTGGTGATGATAATGCTTTCTTCACAGATCTGCAAGGCTCAGATAAGAGAAAGAATAAAATGGTAACAGCCTAGCAAGTGCACATGCAATATGCAATCACAATATGCACACCCTGTACGCATTCACCCTTGCTGAGTTGTGCATTTTCACAGCTATGTAAAATGATGTTCTGAGAGGTTAAGTAAATCACCCAACATCCCCCACCATCCATGGCTGGGGGAATTCTAAGCCAGGCCCATCTGACTCTGAAATGAATGCTCTCCTTCCTGATGCTTTCTTGAGAGCTGTCATGCTACAGCAACTTAAAGTTGGGCTCTTTTGGGAATTATATGAGATTAACTTACGTATAATTGTAAAATATAAAAAAATAAATTGACCCAGAGGGAAAAAGGGAGATAGATAGATGGGAAAGCGTTGATTGAAAAAGAAAAGAATATCAGTGTATTTATTACCAGTGAACTGTACACTTAAAAATGGTGAAGATGGTAAATTATATACACATGTATATTTTACCTCAATTAAAAAATAAAAATAAAAAGAAGGAAAAAGACAAGTTAAAGTGAAGATGGGACAGGGGATAATTGATGGTGCACTGTCAAAGAGAGGAAGGGAAGGAATCCAGAATCAGGTGCTAGGAGGAGCTTTCCAGGTTCAAAGATGTCTCTGTCAAGGAGAGAACCTGAGACCAGGTGAGGACAGGTGCTGATAAGGAAGAGCCAGAGCCAGGTGGAGTGTGGAGTGAGTGCAGCCATACGAGGTATGGTGTGGACGCCAACAGGACACTGGGGCAGTCAGTGATCTTCCCTGCACTGCAAAGTAATGATAAAGGCTCTTCTAACGTTAAATGCAAGGGGCCTTCCAGATGTAGGCTGGTGTTCATTCCATGAACAAACAAACAAAGACTCTATGTGCTTGCCTTTGCAAGGAATACAAAACAATCCTAATGTTTATTTTCACTGGACTCTGAAAAAGCTGATCTATTTTTATTCTAGAACTCACTATGGGGGCCAGCCTTGCCTCCCAATAATGTTTTGAAAAGGAGGAGAAGTTACAGGAAGAGCTTTGCTACAGGACATAGTTTCCACATTCTATCACTGAAGATTAACAACCAGAACTCAAACCTGGACGGCATCGCTCTGCCTCATCCCTGTCTCTGAAGTAGCTATTCTCTTGGAAGGTTTTCTTTCCAGCATTAGAACTCACACAGGGCTCACGCTGTGAAGTACGTGGATGGTGGCTGCAGGTGTGTCCTCTTGGGGCTACTCAGATGTCCTAACAATGAGTCTTTAGTTTGCAAACTGGTTGATACCAAACTCGCTCAGTGCTTTTGTGGCTTTCGTTAAGACAGTTTTAAGAGGGTATCTGATATTAAGAAATAGTCTTTTACTAGAAACATTTTTCTTCTCCATTAGCCTGTGTTTGAAAACATCAGATGCAAAGTGAAAAGAAAAAAGGTATTATTTTACTTTGTCTCCAGCTTTTTAAATATGTTGAGATCACTCTTGGAAGGAAGTATACAAATGCTTAGCAGTAATCATAATGATAACGTAATAGGTGTTTTTTAAATTTTAGTTTAGATCTCCAAACAACCAGATGTTTGGCCTTTGCTGACAGCATCCAGATGACTGATTACAATTTTTCAGTTTTCATACAGCTCCAGGACTTTATGGAGCCACAGGCCTTTTAGTTGCAATAGTATAATTAGAAATCCAAATAATTCTCTTATCATGTAGGACCCCTGCGAGCAAACTAAGACCTGCAGGCCAACTCCAGCCCCAGCCATTTCTGTACCTGTGCTCTCTGGCTACAGGACAGTGCTGACTGAGTAACTGCGATGCAGAGTAGCTTGCAATGAGGAATATATTTACCACTTGGCCCTTTGCAAAAAAGTTGGCCAAATCTTTATGTATAGGTCATCTCCTCCTCTTAGCTGATTGGTTTCCTGAGGATTGTCTTTTGGAAGTTACAGTAAATCAGTATACCTTACATGGACATTAATGATAAACAATTCTAGCAGATGCACTGATGATTGTGGCCATTGCTCAGAGGTGAGCTTAATGGAGTCTAATATTTAGGAGGTCATTAGGTTAACTGCTCTTCACCTTTGAAACCATTATGTAGTTTCAGATGCACATGTAAATGAAAAATTAAGACATTCTTCACAGTTTCCATCTGTATAATTTACTCCATGGGAACATTAAATGATACATATATAGTACTAATACTATAAGAAATGATGGAACATTCAAATCCACTACAATATAAAGATTTAAGTTCCATCAAATTTTATTATGTAATAATTATTACTAATATGGTCATTTAATGACCAGTGTTAAATGGACATACAAATATAGGAAACTAAAGAATAAGGAAAACATTTAAAATAATTATTTTATGATTTTTCTGTATCATTTAAAACTTACAATTTTGTAACATTCACTTTTTTAACCTGATATTTTATGACATTTTAAAGGAAAGAATTTAGTCACCTTACTACTCACAATTCATAGCAAATCTGAATCATAAAGTATTTGCCAAAAAGCTTAGAAATGAGCTTCCCCAGAAAGATACACTGGATAAGAAGAGATAACACAGTATTTTCCCCTCCATTTTATTGTCTAGCTATGAAAAATAATTTAAAGCAATCCTTCCCTTTTCCCTGGTTTGAAAAACAGGAGGAAAAAGCTACGGCATAGCTTTTGCCTAATACAGATTCTTATGATCTCATTGGAGCATGACCTGGGAATCTCTCCTAGTAAAAAAAAGTGCTTTGTCAGATCTTATCTCCTCATAAATACTACACATGCACACACACACATGCATATGTACATATAAAAACACACACACAAAAGCATACATACACACCCCTGACAATTTACTAGATCAATACACTATAGATCATTTTATAGATAGATGGATATGCATCCTGTGCTGAAGACGAGAATGAGAATAATGCCTGCCTCGTCCCAGCTTTTATCACGTGGACTCCCTCTATGCCTCCTGAGCACTAGGGGACTCCATGTTGCATGAAATTGCTCTGAAGAAAGTACAAACACCTGAAGCTGGGTAGCAGAGACACATGCCTACTTTTGCCTTTATTTTACAAGTTGACTCTGCCTGTATTTAGTCTCTAAATCCATCTCTAAAATTCCTCACCTACTTAATCTTCACTCCCACATGCTCTCTTTATTCATTACTAAGCTTGAAAATCTTACCAGCTGGTCAGGGATTGTAATCTAGACAAAAGCAAAACTATATTTTCTTTTTTTTTTTTTAAGTAAGCAAACATCATGCATTTAGAAAAGCAGGTCTCCATCACATTATTTCTCTTTCAAAAGAATATCTATCTTTTCCTTGGGACACATCCATCTGTCATCGGCAAAGCTTCAGACCACATTTTGAAAGTTGTAACGAATGCTAGTCCCATTTTACAGTGAGGAAAACTTGGGTCCAGTCAGAGTAAATGACTTGTCCAAAGTTGACAGTAGAATCGGGACTTGATCCCAGGTCTTTGGTGTCAAAGTCCAACAAAGTCACCATCACCTCATGTTCAGCCACATATGCCTCATAAATCTAAGGAACAAAAACAACCTACACAGAAATTAGGAGTGATTTGTTTGTTCTTTTAAACAGAAGTTGATTGTTATGGAATTATATTTTATTTTCTGACAAAATCCTTAACATGATTACCTTACTGTGAAATTTTACATAGATTATCAACTTTGTTGCCTTCACAATAAAAATAAACAGCTGTATTGCAAGATCTTTAAATTGACTTTGAGTTTAAGGGTGGCATCTAAAACATGTCAAATATCTGTGCTACAATGGTCTGAACAAGTAAACGTATTTTTTTTTTTAATTTGGGTGTTGGTGCCAATGCAAAACAATAAAGAAGCTGAGGACAGAGTTGAGGCAAGATCTTGGATGACTCTTCATTTCATGGATGAGGAAAACGTAGCCAGAAAAGGATTAGAACATCACTCATAGCCAGTTAATATCAGATCCAATAATTTTACCATTAAATCATCCTGATTTATTGTCACGTTTACATCAGGATTTGGCTATCAGTGTTGTCACTGTCAATTTGATAGCCAATTTTGATATTCAAAAAGACAAGACCTCTACAGGTGCACAGGGTCCAAGAACATTTCCCAGAATGAGCAGGGCTACCAGTCTGCTAAGAGAAAATACATTTTTCTTTTGATGGATTTTATCTCATCAACCCACTCTCACACACTCACAGCTTTTTCAAATTTACAGTTTAAAACAAGTTCACTAAGAGGTTAAACACTTTTCATTTGTATGCCTAAGAACAGGATAGAGTAGCAGATAAATTAAAAGGAAAAATAAGTTATTTTGGTCAGTTATTTCCACCAGTTAATTTCTGAGTACTTTCTGACAGAGTGACGAGATCAAGTATAAGGAAATGATAATAGTTTTTATTATAATAATTTAATTTTGAGCACCCAAACATTTCCAAATACCTAACATATTTTAATTATGGCTTACATCTAAGTAATGAGGTAGACGTGGAAAATTTGCATCACCTTGGTAAGAATCCAGCAGCACTTTTCACATATAAACATATTTGCACATAGCTCTCTTCAGACACTTTGAAATAAAACATATATTACAAATTAATCTAAAATAAATTTTCTCAAATACAGCCATTGGCTGTCACCCTACTAAAAACACCCTTCAGCCAAAACTCAATATCTAGCCATTTGATTTAGTGCAGGCTACTAAGGTCTGATGAAAGCAAGAAAGTGTAAAAATTTAAAACCCTTAAAGCAAATACAGGACATTTTATAGGTGATGAAAATAATTGAGTATAAATCCTGTATTTTATTTCAATCTCTCACAAAATTGTCCCGTCCTAAATAGCCAAGTATCTTGATTGAGTAGACTTTAATGTTCCAAAAATAATCTATCAAGGCAGAGTTTTCCCATCAGCAGCAGAAGACTCTCACCACCTTCAAATATTTCTCATTAAATAGGGATTAATTCACAAGGTCCCCACTCTGCTAAGGACCCACTGTAAATACGCAATAGTTCAGGGAAAGTTGCTAACATCATTATTAAAGGCCCTGATGTCCCAAAGAGCTTAGCAAGTTTGCCTGTATAATGAGTCCATAAAGAACTCTGTTTCCATGGAGGTGGGACAGCTATTTTGCATTGAAATCCTATTCAAAGTTGTAAATTTATGTTTCCTTGCCTCCAAGAGGCATCTCATTGCATCACTTCCTTTCTTCATTCCTTTCAAACAATGAGATTGTTAACTGCAAAAAATGTTATCAAAAATAGTTACAGAGAAAGATTCCAAGGGTACCTCCAAAATGGGAGTGACAAAGTTGGTGGAAAAATTGGTACCAACTGGTTGGTAAAATGCAAAAATGCAAAGTCATGATTTAATAAAGAATTATTAAATGTCTAAGGAAAAGTTCTGAGTCAGATTAAGAGTGCACTTTGGGCATGATATGGAATCAGAAACCACTGCTCATCAGAGAGGGACTCACTATTGGAGTTGTTTAAGGCCAGGCAAAGGCCAAGCAGCCCTCAAACAGCACTTCTGAGACGCAGGGCTGTCCACGCAGCTCTGGGCCATTGCTGGGATTTACCCAGCAAGTGCTCCAAGAAAAATCTGCCTGGGTGTTAAAGGTGTATATTACTGGGGTGGGGAAGGTTCTGTGTTTTTGTTTTTGTTTTTGGCAAATCCAGAATCCTACAGTTTTTTTCTTAGAGATTCCTAATGCACAGCAGCATATTAAAGGAATCTGTTAAAGTTGGTATCACCAAGCATTTCACAAACCAATCTGGCCATGGAAAATATTTTATGGCACATTGTTATAGGTTGACTTGCATCCCTCCCTGAAAATTAATTCATATGTTGAAGTCCTAACCCCCAGAGTACCTCAGAATGTGACTGTATTTGGAGATAGAGTTTCTAAAGAGGTAACTGAGTTGAAATGAGGTCTTAGGGTAGATTTGAATCCAATACGACTAGTATTCTTATTTAAAAAAGAGATTAGGACGCAGGCACACACACAGAGGGAAGACCATATGAAAAAACTGGGAGAAAATGACCATCTACAAGCAAAAGAAAGAGGCCTCAGAAGAAATCAACCCTGTAGTCATCTTGATCTTGGACTTCCAGCATCCAGAACTGTGAAAAAAATACATTTCCATTGTTTAAACCACTCAGTATATGGTACTTTGTAATGGCAGCCCAAGAACACTAACACACACACCTTAAAGATCTAACAGAACAGAATACTATCTTCCAGCAGAAGGTTCCTATGATTATAGGGAAGTATGGAGAGGAGGGTGTAAAGCCCATGCCCCATCTTATCTTTGCATCTGACCATATGAACTACTGCTACCAGTAGTATGGTTAATAATTGTGAGGATCATAATTCTGTGCAGGGTTGTAAGTTGTAAATTTAGGGATACTTTTGCAATTTCTTTTCACTTTGCCCAAGTATCAATTTGTGTTTTTCTTTTGTTAGCAAAGATAGAAAGGGTAAAAATGCAGATGTAATGTTTTCATGTCTACATTTTGCTTTATCATTTACTTGAGAGAGATTTGTTCCATGCCTACTAGAAACCAAGAACTGCACTAAACAATGGAAATACAACATAAACGGGATCTATCTGCCCCTTGGAGTTTAGAGTTGGGGAAAGAGGAAAAGGTATTAAACGAACACTGTTACAATTTATTATTTTACTTCAGTTTTGATAAGCATTATAAAAGAAAAATACAGTGGCAGCTGAATTATAACTAGCAATATAACAGTTTTCATTGAACAAATCCAGGGCAGACAAAATAATGATGCAAATAAAATCTGCAATTGTGGTATTCATATTAACATGTTCAAATCTCTATTTCATATATTATACTTTTTAATATTAAATAGGTTCATTGAGTATTCAATGGCACATGTTTATTCACTTTCTTGATATTTGTGGTGAGAGAGATCTAGAAAAAATAGAGATCAGAAATACACTTCAATTTAAATACTTTCCTCTTATTTTCCACATAAAATTAAAAAAGGATCATTATTGTTTGATTTCATTACTAATATGTATTTAAACTTTAAAGAAATAAATAACACAGCAAAATAGAGTTCTATTTGCTGAACTATTCAAAAAAATATTTTTTGTTTCCAAAGAAGTTCTGTGAATGTGTATGTTGCCAATGTACACGACATCTGACATTTATGACACCACTCGTTTTTGTGGGAGGAAATACATTTTAGGGGGCTAAGCAATTAGGATTCTGGTCCTGGTCTGTCAGGTCTCAGACCTGCAGTCTTAACCACCATGACCATTGCTTGATTAAGTGGGAAGATAGCCCACGGAGGAATCTGAAAACTGGGATGCACAGGGGTCTTCTACATGCAATCCTGAAGTTCAACATTTTCAAATATACCCATCTGCACAAGCTATCCAAAAATTAGGTACACACCATCCTGCTTTAGAATGTGCAATTACACAGATGTTTGTGACATGGAGACAGTGATGCACATCCTTTTTGTTAAGTTTAGCAACTTCGCATGACGATGACCACAGGAAGACTGCTAGCAAGAAAATATTTCTGCACAGTTAAATCAACGACAGTGGTTTAATATCAAGGTAGAGCAATTCCTTCTGCTGAGTTCCACGTCAGGAGCATGACTGGGGTTTGGATGGTTTATTGGGTGAAAATAATACCCAGTAGTTTTCAGAAATCCAGGATGGACAAAATGATATATTTAATGCAAGAAGACTTTTTATAAAGGTGCCCACTTGAATTCTAAAGGACACATTGTTACAGAAAGGAACACACTTACACAAGTTTACAAGTCGTGCTGTAATTAGATTCTACACACTGAGTCCCTGCTATGCATCAGGAACTGTCCAAGCACTGGCGATAGAGCAGAGCACAAATCCTGGCTTGTGTGCGGTGTCCGAGCTTTCTCTTAAAAGGGAAACTCAGGTGAAGAGGGTCACCATTGGGAACTGACCACTTGGGACAAATCGCTCTTAAATCATAATTTATCAAGTTGTAACTGCTTGTGTGTTGGGTTCTGGCCAGAGGGAGAGACAGGGGCACTAATAGGTACTGAAGACTGAATCCGGGAAACCAGGGTGTCAGCTGAAGGTGGGGGAGGGGTAAATCCAGGCTGAGCGTGCAGAGGGGGCTCTGGGGAAAAGCCTCATTGGCCATCAGAAGTCCATGGGCAGACACGGAAGGATTTACAACTGGAAATATATTTTTAAAAAATACTCGAGCTCTTCTTATTCCACTTAAATATGAAGACAGATCAGCGTAAACAAAACACTTGACCCTGAAGAGATCTTCACAATTTGATACCACACCGAGAAAGGCAATGGAGGAAATCTAAGGAAAAATGCCCAGTGCAGGTCTCCACAGGAAGCAGGCAAGAGGTTAGATCACTTCCACACACATATTTCCGCTTATTTGGAAGAAAAGGAAAATAATAAATTATCCAGTCCTCAGGGGCGTGTGAGTAATTTCCAGCACAGATGTGCCCCCTGCTGCCGACAGACCTGGAAAGACATGTGGTCTCCACTGCCAAATGCCGGTCTCTGGTCACAGGGGAGTCACAGCAGACGGGCAGAGCCCTGTCCACCTCATAGCTTAGTCTTTGCCTTGAGCGCCTCTGGGAAGCTGCGCAATTTTCAGCTTCAGACAACCTGTGGATTTAGAATGGATTGCTTCGTAATGTTTATTTGCTCAGTCAGACTCAGGTGTTAACTTCTAACCACTGGCAAAAATACCTGCCCTGAACTGCTTCTGGGGTGCTTCACTGCTAGAAATCCATATAACCTGCTATTATTAAGGAGTAAGTGGGAGCTATTTCTGGAAATGGTATTTGGAAGTCTGGAAGTTCAATTTATGATAACTTCTTCAGAAACGTAAAAGAAAAACAAATCTTGGGGTAAAAGTACCTGCACTGGTACTTGATAAGAACCAGTTTGCGACAGAACTCTAATCAGGAAGCCTGACTACTTAGCATTGTCAGAAAACTCAACTTCTAACACTCTGACCTACCTACCTATCATCAGAATGTGCTGGACTTTGCCCATAGGTGACCTCTCCAGCCAGCGGGGACTGCTTCCGGTTTCTCCACGTGAGATCTCTAGCATTTCTAGGAACACAGATCTTCCCTCTCTGTGGTCCTCTCCTGCCCAGGGCACGCAGCAGGATGACATGACTGAAGCACGTGGAGAATCTCTAAAAGACAGGATGGACTAACTCCACGTACCAATATGGTGTGTCTCACCATGTCAAAATGTTCATTTTTTTGTTTCTCATTATAAAATATACTATTAGTGTTTGGAAACGCATTCATAGCATAGACTGTAGAAACGGAAGAAGCCCCATGGGACAGTGCATATTTGTCAGAAGGGCAGCTGTGGTCGAGACAGGTGGCCTCAGGAGGCCACACAGTGAATTACAAGGGACTGGAGAAGCCAGGGCTCAGGTGTCCACCTTGATGTGGGCTGCTTCTGCCACGTTCCCAAAGAAGGGCTGCTTCCACCCGTGCATGGGTCCCTCTCTCTTCTGCTGGTATATTCATCGATCCATGACTGATGAATCATGGATCCCATGATTTCTGTCCCATTGATCTCTGCTGGGTTAATCTTCCTAAAGTATACAGTGGCCATATGTCCAAGCTGGACAGGAAAGCCCTGTTTTCTACTTGTTGTCCCAACCTGATAATTATCAGAACACCCATGTCCTCCAACATGCCCCAGTGTGGACCACAAATCCATGTTGTTGCCCTAACGTCACATTGCCACTCAAAATCTATTAAGTACTTCCCACACAGTGCTGACTCCCTAATTTCGCAAATCATTGTAAAACGAGAATTTATTTTTAGGTTATTAACACTATTTTTGTTTCAGGCTATGCCAGAGATTTATTTTGGTTTTTGTTTTTACGTTTGTCAAAGCTAATTGAAGCAGATACAAGGGAAGGTAATTTCAAGATGATTCATCCACAAATCAATGCATTAAGTGTGCATTTTTGAGGAGTTAATTTTTTTGCTTTGACTAAACAAAGTGACACGCTTTATGTTATTTTAGAGAATAAAAACAAATAGCTTGTGTAGCCTATAAAAAAGTGAGTTGAAGGATCAATATAACAAAGAAAGCAGGTTTATTTTTAAGTTTTAAATATTTCTGTTAAATTATTCAATGTGTGGTTTAAGTCATTTTGCCTTTCTTGGGTCTTATTTACATCTATAAATTATGGGGTTGAATTAGATGATCTCAAAGAACCTGATCACTTTAAAATTTGACTCTGTGATTATGGGTTTGTTTTTTTTTTAAAGCAGATCAACTTGAGAAATATAAAGGGCTTTGCCACAAAAATCAATCTCCACTTTTTCTTCCACTCTACTCAGAGTCTGAAAAAGGAAGATGAGCCTCCCAACTCCTTCAATGCCCAAATAATTTTTAAATTTAAAATAAATTAGTAAAAGTTAAGAAATCTATTTTATATTCATAGAAGTTGAGTTACTGTTGTAAACAGATTCTTAACTAAATCCCATTAACTACTTATCATAAAGAATTTAACTTTCTTTTTAAAATCCTATGATTAAATATATATTTTTTCTGAATGGATTATTTTTCTCCTGGAATTCATTATGGTTGATATTCAGTGACCTTAGGGGTTGAATAGGACCTTTGGGGACCTGTGTTGACTATTTATAAAAGAAGAAAATTTGTATAAATTCCTCAATGGCTATGGTGATATATTTTCTCAAAGAGCTTTGTAATTAGATATTACTATACGAATCCACAGTGATGTGGATCTTAAGTTAAAGTTATAAATAAGTAAGAATTAAAAAAAATTAAAAAGCCATGTTTTAATATGACATTTTACTACAACTCCAGAGTGTAGAGTATTTGTAGTTACCAAATTTAAAGAGAGTGGATTTCTGTTTCAGAAGAGTGAAATTTCAGGATATAAAAGATAAGATCCTTCCTCACTGGCCTACAGATGGGTAGTCACATTGTGGAACTTACCACAATTTCCTTCTCTATTCTAGTCTCTATGTAGTTGTTATGGGCCGAATTGTGTCCTCCGAAAATTCATATACTGAAATCCTAACTTCCAGGACCTCAGTATATGACTGTATTTGAAGATAGGTTCTTGAAAGAGGTATTAATAATTAAGGTTAAATGCAGTCCCTAGAGTGTCCTTATAATAAGAGGCAGTTAGGACTCAGACACACAGAGAGCAGATGGGGTGAAGGCACAGGGAAAAGACAGCCATCTACAAGCCAAGGAGAAAGTTCTCAAAACAGATCAGTTCTGCTGGTATCTTGATCTTGGACTTCCAGCATCCCAAACTATGAGAAAATATATTTCTGTTATTTAAGCCATCTGTGATACTTTGTTATGGCAGTCTCTCAAACTAATCCAATGGCCAACTCTTAAGATTTTATTTTAAATGTAGAGAAGTAGAAGATGAATGCTGCAGTGAAAATAAATTGGAAAAATAAAATATTCAGGCATTAACAAATAATATTAAATTGTAAAATCAATTATTTTAACATTTGGGTTAGAAGAGACAGTCACAAATAACCGTATGTGATGGTAAGAACCTTGTGGTGTCTACCTCAGAAAGAAAAGCTACCACTCTTCTATTGAAGGGGTTGACTGCTTCTTCTTTGAATGTCATAAAGGACCTGTATGGAGTGTTCTGATGGGCTGCTGTGGGATGTTCCAGGCTTGTCCCTCAACGTCGTGGTTCCCATTTATGTGACCCCTACACAGGTCCAGGAGTGCCTGACTTCGTCACCTGCATAGTGTCCTTGCACTGATAAAGGGACAAGTTTGTGAATGCAGGTAACAAACAGATACAGGAGCAGGGGAAACAGATGCTATCACAGTTCATCCTCACTATTTATTTTCGAGGAAAATAATCAAGCCTTTGGAGAAAACTAGGCAGGTCATCTAATGAATTTCCCCATTTGGGGTTGCATGGAATATGATATATTCTGAAACACTGGGAGGGGTACAGAGAGAAAGGAGAGGGAAGGAAGGAGGGAGGGAGGAGGAGAAAGAGAGACATAAAGAGAGAGGGAAATATGAGAAGTAAAGAATATTTAATTCGGCATAATATGTAATCTCAATTCCCAAATTCCATATGAAATTTATAACAAGATAATCTCTGCTCGGATCCATGCAAATTGACTATGAGTTCCCTTCTATCACTCATTTCCTAAAGCTTTCCTTGTCATTCTTTCTTTTTGTTTTTTAAATGCATGCATTTAAAATGTTATATTCAAGAAGAGGACAAAGCGATTATGAGTGATAACAAACGTGACCCAAGCCCACTGTTGCATAGATGAGCATCTATGAGATTCAGGAGTCAAGGTCATACTTGTGGTGTACTTAGGAAGAGAAAGTGTTGGTCAAATATTTTTGTGGCTGATTCCAAAGTGCTAGAAATCAGCTGGCCCACAGATATTCATCATATGTTACTATGGGCTAAATACAGGCAAGGCACTGAGGGTGCAGCAAGAACTAGATGGTATCTGTGTCTTCAGAGGTCTCAATCTCTTCCAAGGAGTGACAAATAGATACAAAATCCATCGAGAGACGAAGAAACAACATAGGGCAATGTGTGAAGAGTGCTGAGAGAGCAGTGTGAGATTATCAAGGAGGGTTGAGGAGGCCACTTTAAGGAGATGGCATTTAAGCTGAGACTGCAAGGAGAAAGGCAAGTAAAAGGTAGGGGGTAAAGGTATCCAAGAAAAGAAGAGGAGCCAGCGCAAATGTCCTGAGGCAGGGCTAAGTTAACATGATCGAGGGAGAGAGCTGAATGGCTGGATAGCCCTGCAGGAGGATGACAGTCAGACATAAGGGCAGATACCTGGAATCACAGAAGTAGGGGAGATCAGAGAGATCCTCCCTGGCCACGCACAGCAGCATGGACTTGACCTTAATAAGAACGGATTTTCAGCAGGTACTTGACATGATCTGGCTCATACTTCTCAAGGATCATTCTGGCTACTGAGTGGAAATAGATTGTTTAAAGGAAGAATAGAGGGACGGAGATCTGAAGGAGGGGTGAATGATGGCCTCTCATAGTGGGCTGTCACAGAGGAGATGGTGAGAAATATTCAGAGTCAAGATAGATTTTGGAGATAGAGCCAAGTGGGCTTCATGAATTGGATCAAAGGTATGAGGGAAAGGTGAGAACTGGAGAAACTTAACCATATGTGTGCGGCTTTCTCTCATCTTGAAGGCTTTCTTTTCTCTGTGCAGGTGAAGAATATCCCATCAGACTAAGCCTTGCTAACTTGAAGTCCCCAACATGTTTGAATTTCATTAATAAGAGATAAATATACATTTCTCTAAAAGTTCATCAAATGCAATAAAGTACTAGTAATCATGGGGTGAAACTAAACCCTCACAGAAATTCAGAATGAAGTTATTATGTTGACCATTTGGACTTAGAATCTTCCGCACTTTGAAGTAGATACAGGAAGAGACGCTTTCAGAGAAGACAGCCAAAGGTAGGAGGCCAGGCTTGTCCCACTTTGATGCACAAACACCCCTCTCTGGCCCTCACTGAATACTGAAAATGCCAGCAAAGAATATCTCAAAACTCTGGCTGTCTTATTTCACCAGATACCAAGACGGAAGCAGCTGCATCAGTTGATAAACAAAAGCCTACACTGAAGAAAATTCTTTACACTGTTCTAGAAATGGCATGTCTTATCTTTTCTTATCAAAATAAAAGCAACACTTTTGACCCAATTATGTTTTTATTACACATTACTTTCCATTAAAACTTCTTCATATATGTGGCTCATTTGTAATTGTTTCAAATATAGTGCCTTATGACCTTGACCTGTGAATAATTATTATCTTTTATTCTAGTAAGTGTCAAAGACTCAAATTCCTTGTGATGGTTAGTCTTGTGCGTCAACTTGGCCAGGCTATCACACCCAGTTATTTAATCAAACACTAATCTAGGTATTGCTGCAAAGGTATTTTGTGCATGTGGTTAACATACACAATCAGTTGACTTTAAGGAAAAGAGATTACCCTTGATAATGTAGGTGGACCTCATCCAATCAGTTGAAGGCCTTAAGAGTAAAAACTGAGGTTTCCCAGAAAAGAAGAAATTCTGCCTCTAGGTTGCAGCATCAACTCCTACCCGAATTTGCAGCCTGCAAATTGTGTGGAATTTCAGACTTGACTTCCACACAATTTCTGGTGGTTATATGTATAATATAAATACAACCCTATTGTTTCCGTTTCTCTAGAAAACTCTGACAAATACATTCCCCCAAACAGTTGCTTTTATGTGCTCCTTCTGGTAAGTTCTGTCTCACCAAAGTGTACTCTCAAATTCAGATGCAGGGACGTCTGGGATAATTGGCCTTATGCCTTCACAGAGCTCCGTGGTAACACGCAGCGCACGGCCCCATCAACCACAGCGGTCCAGAGGTGCCTAAGTCTATTTAAATAGACTGTCGACCTTCAGTACTTAACTACTTATTGGAAATATCCTTCACCTTATTGAGTAGTCATTTTCTCGTCTACAAAATAAAGATAAAATATTAATGACTGCCTCTTCAGGTTGTTGTGAAGATTAAATTTACACCAAATGCCTGGCTTGCAGGAGCTTAATCAGTATTAGTGACCACTTCCTTCCCACTCAACTTTTTTTTTAGGGTTGGTTTGTTTTTTTCATGAATTCCCTAAGACTAGGCCTGTCTGTCACTCATTTGATAGAGATTTATTATTTTCTGTTCTTTTATTTCCAATGAATGAAGGCTGCATCTGCAACAGGAGTGGCTTTACCTTCAGCCATGCTATGCTCATATCTCTATCCTTTGGACTGTGTCTCCTTTCATCACGTAACTGAGAAGCAGAGTGAGCACTAGGATGTAAAGCCTGTCACACAAAGGCGTGGATGCCCATCATCCACTCATCCTACAGTGAAGAAAATCAACCTATTTCTGCTCTTAGTATTCAGCACGACAGCACATAGATCCCAACCAATACAGTCTCTGTTTCCTTGTGTGTTCCCTCCCCTGTATCAGTGAATCTACAAAAATGGACAAGGTATTGTTATTAAAATGCTTCCTCTTTGGCTCACTGCCAGGCCAAACCCTTTCCAAAATATTTGTCTCCCAACTTGCTCAAAGACTGCTGAATCATGGTTTTGTGATTACACAAAACAAGAAAACAAAGAAATCAAAGAACTTTATGACAGTACGTGTTTTCAGTTGCCAAGAGTGATATTTGGGGAGAGATATTTTGACCTGGTTGGAGCTAGTCAACTTTCTCATGACCTACCAATGAAACTCCAAGAGGGTATGTTTTGCCAGGACAATGGAACAGGTACTCTGAGGACTTGATGCTAATCTGTGTATTGCACTATGATGATCACAGAATGTTTTTCCTCAGGACTTTGAATTCGAGACACCTTCAGTATTGTGATTAAGAGGAGTGGGAGCAGAACCTAAAAGACCTTTGCCAGAAGTTCCAATGGGAATGAGATATACGCACAGATTCTTCCTTGATCTGTCTTTGGCAAGGTCAGTCACTCCTACTCCTGTCATCCCACAGAACTCTGTAGTTAGCTGCCTCTTGTACAGTACTGTGCATTTCATTTGTGACAGTGCACGGATGTTGCATATTTATGTGGATTGCTGTATCCTCAGTTACATCGAGAGCTCCACTGGGTGAAGTGAAGGTCTTGTTCACTCTTGTATTCAACTGCCTGGCCAGTGCTGGGCACCTGTCACTCATACACTACTTACTGTATGAATGAGTCCCAAGTATACTCAATTGTCAGTACATAGGAAAATGTGATTATTTACAATAAATTCCTGCAAAAGGGACTGTATCAACATACCACGTTGTACAACTGTCTGGATACCATTACACTGAATTTTCAGTAGAAGTCAGAATCCTCATTTATATGAAGGGAATTTCATCTTCCTCAAGGTGATCAGGCAAAGTAGAGTTAAAAATGTATTAAGAGCTTCTTATATAACCATGTCTACCACATTCTCTCAGAAAAGTGGGTATCTGCCAGACCTTCAAGATTCTACTGTGGGAGAGGGTTGTGACAAAGCATTTGTTCAGGTCACTTCTGTCTTCTCATTTTGTTTTGTTTTTTGAAACATTTTAACTTAATTTTTTGAATAGGTAACATATTCAGATCATAAATGAAGAAAACAAGTTACCGTGAAAGTCTTTTGCCAACTCCATCTCTTGTCTCATAGTAAATTCTTTCCAAGTTCCCTGCTATTATTAGTTCTTGTGTCTCCTATAGACTTTTTGGTTACAGACACAAATATAAATATAAATTATCCCCCCCTTTTTCTGTAAAATGTTACTTAATTATAAAAACTTTAGTTAATCAGTTCTGAAGGGGATTCAAAACAACATATAAAGTGCCAGATTCATAAATGGAAGAAATTAAATTAACCCAAAGAAAAAGGGAAACTGGAGGAAAAGCAAAGCATAGAGTAGAGTGCTTAAGTGCATTTTATTTGCTTTTCCAACATCCTTGAGCAAAGGGAAGAGGAGAGAGTATCAGTTTGGCAGAGTGGTGAGGGGAGGCTTGGCAAGCCCGTGGGTGTCTGTGCGCTTCAAGACAGAGATGTTTGGTCATCAGTCTTTCCAAGTAAAAAGTTTAGGGTCTGCCAGGGACATGAAGAACAATAGCGGACCGAATGGTTTGCTACAGCCTGTGGTCAGAAGCATTACACGAAATGGCACCAACACTCTTACTATGACGGCCTTCTTGTTTTATTTCTCATCTCAAAGCTCACATTTTTCCTTGCTACCTCTCTTCTGTCATCTGGGCTATATTAATGGAGAAATGGGAAGGAACCACAGCAATTATCTGGAAAATTAAGTGGAAAAAAATCCAAATTACTTTCCCTTGAAAGGTCTGGGCAAATCTAAAAGCCAATATTTCCTATGATTGAGATGACTTCAAGTTTTCAGAACATATAATTTCTTTCAGGAGCATAAAGTTACATTTTTAAAAACACAGACATCACAAATTTCTTGTCTAAATTGTAGGCTATTATTGAAATCTGTCTTAATTTGTTTTTATCAAAATCTAGTCCTTTCTAACTATCCAAAATGCAATGATTCAACTAACATTGATTTTAGATCAAGGCTGAAATGTTGCATATACTGAACAAGATACGTTCCCCCCAATCCATTTTCACTATTATTACCGCTGCTTGGTGCCAAGTCGAACAGCCGCATGTGGTTGTGCCCTGCCAGACATTTGGCCAAGGGGCCCAGTGGGGGCTGAGATCTAGTCTGCCGTTCAGTGAGCTGTGTCCTATGGAGCAGGACCTCATCAGCCCAGAGGATGGGGAGCCTGTTGCTAACCAATCCACAGAAAGCAGGGGCTTCTTATAATTCTCCCAAAGGTGCTGTATGTTCTCCTTCAGTCCTGAAGTCAAGAACTTTCACACCATTGGCAGCAAAGGTGCCATCAACAACCGTGAGAGACCACACATCAGGTTCATCTAGGATAGTGCTACATTGTACCTGTGGACCCGGCTTAATTATTACTAGTGCCGCTTTCACTTTTCAGAGTATTGGGATTGGCTGACCTATTCTTATGGGTCACCCTAGTCTTACATGCTCTGTCCAACCTCTCTTTTTACAGCAAGGAGATTAACTGACAGGGCAAAACTGAATCACTTTCCAAAGCTACACGCATGACAATAGCCAAGATGATCACTTAGCTGTGCTGCATTTCTTTTTGAAATATACTTTGTAGATCAGACTATCTACAAATAACTGGTATTTCTTAAACCTAGCAAAAATTTTACTGTTTCATGATAATTATGATAATTGTGCTATTCCCACTGATTTCCACTTGTACATATAAAAATAAAAATCAGTGAGAATAAAACAACCATTCTGCAATGCTGCTCTGAATCTTCCACTGAGTAGTTTTGGATCTCATTATGCACATTGTAAAATCCATTCTGTGCCTTCTAAGTCTGTCCCGAATTTTGGCATTGACTTGGCCAAATTGATCAATACTTCAGGTAGCCAAAGGAATTCTGTAACCCTTACTGGCCCAACACGTGGATTTCAGTGAATCCTGGACTGTGCCAGTGAGAGGGAAAATACTTGCTGCTCAGGTGCTGTAAGCTCTGCATATTTCCCTCATTTGTAAGCCATGTAGGAAATGATGTCACGGCAGGGTATAAAACCCAACCTCTTCAGTGCTTTTCTTTCATGGAATTACCTGTGTCTATACCCAGGATTCTGTCTTCACTTTGGCAGTTTGGGTCGACCAAGAGTTGGCAAACTTTTTTTGTAGAGGGATGGGGAGTAAATATTTTAGACTTTACAGGTCAATCTCTGTTGCAATTACTTAATGCTACTGTTACAGTGCAAAAGCAGCCATAGATGATGCACAAGCAAATGAGCATGGCTGTGTTCCAATAAGACATTATTTACAAAAGCAGGTGGAAGGCCGGATTTGGCCTGTGGGCTGTGGTTAAAGGACAGACCTGCCCTCTGGGATGAGTCCAGTAGGTCTTCCCCATTGGCTATTTATGGGAAAATGTGCCTTTATATCATCATTATGAGTCACAGCTAAGTCCCCAGCTTATCTTTCCTTAGCTAACAAGGCATTCTTGGTTTCTATGGCAGAAAACCATTCAGAGATTTTCAGCATTGATTTTGAGAGTCCCATTACACCTCAAGATTTATTCATAATTTAACAATTTACTCTGCAGGCAATCTATTCAAGGGAGAATATACAGCACTGAAACATAAAGGATCAATACAATGGCTTGATTTCAAACGGCAAACCACTTTAGCAAGAAAATATGCTCATCGAATAACTTACCTAGGAGAAATACACTGTAAGGTCACAAACTGGAAAAGTAGATTATAGGTTATCACAAAAACATCTGAGAATATGAAATTTGATAGTTTTTGGTTTGCTCTTATTCCAGTTTTGAGATGTGGCTCCCTGTTCTCTTGATCTATTATGTTTATGATGGCAATTTGATGAGTGTGCCTTTGAAATCAATGAGATACTCAGGCACACTTGAATCTCTGAATAGGCCAAAATATTTAAGATGTGTAGTTACTTCCTTCTAACTTGAAACTAAAATATATTATCTTCTCCCTTATTTTATTCAACCTTCCCATCTAAAGAACAATGCAGTATCCCTATTTGCTTCTTGAAAAGAAACCCATGAAGCAAAACTTTTACCTGATTTTAATGATCAAACACACCATTTGTTTGAAGATAATTCTGTGCCTGAGTCCTTAAGGAAGATTTTTTTTTTTTAATTCAAATTACTCATACTTATGGGACTTAAATTTGCAAGTTTATGTCATGACAAAGGTACACAGATGACAAGCACAATATCTCTGGCTGTTTGGTATGCCTTCATTAGAGTTCTTATATACTTTAAGGCCTACAGACTGTATCAGTTCCTGGTAATTATGTTAGGTCTCCAAAATTGATACGCATTTCAAACCTAGGCATGAAAAAATGAATATCTTTAACTATATTCCTCTGAATGGCAAACAACCACATATTTAGAAAAATGCTAGTCAAGGTATGCTATAAGCAGAAAGTCTTTCTAGTTCTGTGGCGGTAACGACCTCTTATTCCCCCACTCCCCATCATTTCTCAGAGGTCTTCTACTCATTCAAGCAGGAGCCATGGATTCTCCCCTTCCTGAGTCGCTCTGGAGGGATCTCTGGAGGAAGAGAAGGCTATGGAAAAACAAAACACACAAACAAAAGCCAGATGGGGCATGGGGTGTAACCAGTGAAGAAGAGCTACAGAATCTACATAGGCTTCCACTAGCAAGGCTTGTTGTCCACCTGCCTAAATCTTAACATGTCTTTAAAAAGTTTCATGAGCAATTGATGCCAAGGCATCACACTGAGAAATGAAGCTACAAAAAAAAAAAAAAAAAAGCAAAAACAAAAAAACCCAAAAAACAGCTGAAAAGTATTTCCCACAGGAAATGCACCCTGCTTGCTCTCTCTGGCCTGTACTGGAGCCAAATTTCTATCTATAGAGGAAAGACCTTTTGTGTTGTTTTTTTACACCCTCTTCTCTTACATTATTATTAGGTTGCAATAACAATAGCTTTTTTGTTGTAAGGCAGGAATAAAGGAGCCTAACGTCAGCACACAATTGTGTGATCACTGGTTAGCCTTGTATCCCAAAGCTGTTAAGAAAAAAATAAAAGATATAGTATTCACAAAGCTAGTCACCCAACTCATGCCCAAAGATAAGGGAAGGTCCAGGAATCTATGAGCAACAAAACCCCTCAATATCCCATTTATAAGGCCCTGGCAATATTTCCCACAAGGACTTCTCAATTTTGAAACACTTTTCTTGCTTTATTTATCCATCTTAAATCAAGGGAGATATTATTATAATAGTTCTGACCTTTGCAAGTTTCAGTAATTCATTGTTCTGAACATGGAGGTCATCAGAATATGAGTCTATAAAATGCTGATGGCCCTAAAACAAAACATTTAACGAACATCGTTTTCTTTTCCTTCTTTTAGATCTTTGTAATTTTCTGTTCCCTCAGAGATGTCTACCAGTAATCTCTCATCTCAGCCAGAAGATGTCACTGTAGTTGATTAAATGATTAACAGAGCAATTTGAGATATTCTGAAAACAGTCTGAGTGTGAAAAGCTTTCTATGGATCTGTTACAAATGTATGGAAAAGCATTCTGTAGTACAAGTGGACTCTGGCTGTCAAATTCTGCTTTTAGCTAATAGAGATAACATTTGTGTTACACTCCATATGAAAAGAGAATGCTTATGCCCTCCCTACTGTTCCTTGCTAAAATGCAAATATACTTGAAGGAGATAGCATCATAAATTTAGTGACCAATTCATCTGGGTGAGTAAAGGTTTTTGAAGACAAAGGCTTGAGAGAGCTTTGCTTCCAAAAATGCATTGCCATTGAAGTGGAAACAGGATCAAGTGTGTGCATAGTGTGGGCAGGACAAAATGGATAAGCTCAGCATAGCTGTGAATTTAGTTTCCAGGAGTTCCTGCTGTAGTCGTGCTGTTGCTGTGTTTTCATCCAAGGCAACACTTTGCAGAAACTCTAGCTCAGCCATGTCCAGGGCCAATAACAAATTAATCTTATTTGCTGTTTTATACCCAGTGGCTATTAGAATCTGGCTTAAGAGAGGTACTCAAATATTTGTTTAATAAATGAACAAATGGAGGAAACTATATTATTATCATAAGAAATAAACTTAGGCATGTCTGAACTTTGAAAAGTTATTATGTGGTACACCGAACTCCTACAACACCTCCACACTCAGGATTCTTGTGTTCCTATCTGTAGTGGGTTGAATGGGGACCTTAAAAAAGATATGTCCATATTTTAACCCCTTGAACCTGGGAATGTGATCTTATTTGGAAAATGATCTTTGGAGATGTAATTAAATTAAGGATCTTGGGACAAGATCATCTAGATTATCCAGGAGGGCCCCAAATCTAATGACAAGTGTCCTTATGAGAAACACCCAGAGGAGAGATACAGAAGAGGAGGCATGTGAGGACAAAGGCAGAGACTGGAGTCATGAAACTTCAAGCCAAGGAACTCCTGAAGCCACCAGAATCTGGGAGATGCGAGGAAGGATTCTCCTTAGAGCCTCCCAGGGTGGTACAGCGCTGCTGACACCTGGATTTCAGACTTCTGGCCTCCAGAAATGTGAAAGAATAAATTTCTGTTGTTTTAAGCCATGAAGTTTGCAGTAATTTGTTACAGCATCCTAGGAATCCAAGATACTCCTTCACTTGGCAATCCCTGACTTTGACAAGGTGGCACCACCTGCTGGGGAAGGCTCCTCCACCTGCCGGCTGCAGAGGGCGCTGCAGTTCTCCTCCCTTCCTGTCCCCGGGAGGAGTGCAGGGGCTCACACAGAGAAGTCTGTGGGTCTGGAAGTAGCCTTTCTCCTCCCTAATCTTCTCCATTCCACCACCACAGCTTCCAGTCTTCCTTCTTTTTTTCCTCCCTCCCTCTCTTCCTCCCTTCTCCCTTTTCTCATCCAACCAGACCCCAGGGTGCTGGAGAAGATGGACCTCAGGGCAGGGAACTTCCCCCGTGTGAGCATCAAGGCAATTGGCAGGCCAGGAGGCCCCTCTCCCCACTGCTTCTCTGCACGCACCAAGGACAGAGTCCAGTGCATCGTCCACCGACTCCCGTATGGGAGTTGAAGAGAGGGAGGAGGTAAGCAGCTAATGGAAAAAGCAAGGTCCCTGAGTCAGCTTCCCGAGTTCCTGGAGAAAGCTGGAGGCCATCTGTCCCAGGCTGGGCTGAGCCCTTTCAAAGTCTCTACCTCCCAGAGAGGCAACTCCAACAGCACTGACGTTAGGAATTTTATAATACCGTTTAAGTCTCTGTGAATGAAAGTACTCCCCCACACACCACATGAAATAACGTGAAATCTATTGCCTGACTTTCAGACATTGAACTTTCAACCGTTTTCCAGGATGCACTATGAATGGAAATCGGCACATCTTACCTTCACAAAGGAGGGACTGAGATGAGGAGTAATATACCATGTTGAGCTATCCACGACTAACTTGTTGTGCAGTGAATACATGATGAATCAAACAAAAAGGAAAAGTAAAGTGAAAAGGCCCTAGTTCCTGCTTCTTCTCAAGCCCCTGAGAAGATACTTCGTGGCATCATTTAATCGTGGGATCAAGGGTAGTTTGCTTTAACACATAATGTGTGACAGCAAAATACCATGTGCATTACAGTCTCATTTCTCTGTTATGTTTCCTGCCTTTATGAATATGTAAAATCAAGTGGGCTCTGGCCATTTATCTTTATAATATCACAATGGTTAGCTATTCGTAAAGCTCCATATGACAAAATAATTCACTCCTTAAATACTAACCGAAATTACCTGTTGTGCTTGCAAAGCGGGTATTAACTGATTTTTTTCCTGGGAGTCAGGTTCTGCATTTGCTTCAACAGATCCACTTTGGAATCTTCCTTTCCTGTTCTGTGGCCAGAAGCCAGACTTTTAAGAGCTATGTCTATACAAAAAGCCTCCTCTGCTCTCTGGCTACTAGTTGGAATTGAGCTACAAGCAGCCATAGAAACAGGCCGGGCAGGAGAAGAGAGAGGTCGTGGTGTTTATTACCCAGCATCCTCTCAGGCCGGCGGTTCCTCTGCCAAACAAAGACATCTCCTTCCGACACAGCTCTCTCCCAGCTCCGGCCAGAAACCCAGGAGTATCTCTCCCCTTGCCCTGCCTGGCCCAGGAGCTATCTAGGGTCATTCCCTTCTCTTTTATGGTCCCTCTTAACTCTGACTTCAACCTTGTAAAAGTCTCTCTAGTAAACTCTTTCCAATTACCTCTCTCCCGTTTAAATGTTTCATATATACACACATCATTTCTGGACCCTAGGTGGCACCCGAAGCATGAAATATATAATATTTATTACTTGGATACATGATTATGTATATGTCCCATGTAGCTGCCTTACATTGCACATGAAATAGTTTTTAGTTGAGTTATCACAACTAAGTTCTTCATGGAGAGAAGAAAAGCATAAGGAAAACAGAAAATCTGAAATAAAGAACCACAGACCTAAACTTGTTAGATCTAATCCTAGATTTCTTTTAGATCCTGACTGCAGTTTATAATACTAAGTTTATCTACCAGATATAGAACACCTACTAAGAGCTTGACATTGAGTATAGCATTTTAACGTGTCATCTTTAACCCCTATGATCATCTTGCAAGGCAGGTATCATGCCTATTTTGGAGTTGAGGACAATGAGACTGAGATACACGCAATAACCACCGCTACTTACACATCTGGCTGTGACCAAGCAAGGAGTCTGGAACAGGGGTACCCGACTGCACTGCCAATGCTCTGTCCACTGCACCAGAACACTCTGTCCAGAGGGACACTGGGTACTCAGGGACATCCCATGACTACAAGGACTTTAAGAAGTCTAGAGCCTTAAAACGAGCCTGTTTAATTTGATTTAACGTAATCTCCCCAACAGATATCCTCACAGAACTATCCTCATAGAATGCCTGTCTCACTTCCATGAATACAGTTTGGAAAATGCCATGTTTCACTTCTGCGTCTTCACTTCCTGACTTTTATCTCTTAGAGCCGAGACTGACACTTGTCATTTCTCCTGTGATCGGGCAATAAACGTCAGAAAGGCTGCTCTAAAACTCCGGGTGCACTGGAGATTCTCAACACTGTGTTGTTTTCAAAAGGATGTACTATATTTGTGAGATTTTCAAATCCTGTCGTAATTTGATGATGGTAAGGAAAAGGAAAGAGGAATCTTCGTAACAGGAAGTTTTCTTTAGCGCCTCATGGCTTTGCCAATGACCAGGCTAGAGGTCATCTGACAAAGTGGTTTGCTGAGAAAAATGCTAGTGCAGGTGGCTTTCAAAATAAACGGTGGCAGGAATAATAGCTAACATGGACTTCGCACTAAGGATGTGCCAGGTGCTACACTAAGCTCTTTACGTGGGTTGTTACCTCGTTAAACCTCATGGCAACTCTGATCTCCAATTTTATAGTTGGACACTGAGGCACTGGAGGTTGAACAAGTGACCAACATCAGACAACTAAAGCAGAGGAAATATCGCTGAGCTCGAGATAGCAGGAATCCGGATTCTATGCTCAGAGGAAACTTCCGTTTACGTAAGGGACACCGACATCCTTCTATTACGGACTAGCTGGACTCTAATTTAAAAAAATCATATATAGTGATCTCAACTTACTATAAGGACAGATCAACTCTAACAATGTGAAATGTGTGTGGTAGGGTTAAATTTTAAAATCAGGTCTTAAGAGATTTATTCTGATGAGTTTGGGGAGAATTATAATTTAGCATCGGTGTGGAGTGATCTGGAGATTTTGGTTAAAGTTAGTCTAAATAGGAACAAGCAGTGTTAGAAGGCTGGCCGTGGGGTGGTACACAGCATCAGAGCAAGTTCAAGGTCCAGAACCTGCCCTCACTAGCTCACCCAGGCACGACCCATACATTCCATAGTAAGCATCATGCTTCAGAAGGTCTTTGTTGAGAGTCAAGTCATCAGCTCAGTGAAGGGATTCACAGCCTCACCTGTTCATCTTCCTACAGCACCCCTGCTCCACCCTAACTCCCACACTATCTACTGCAGAGCTGGCCACAAGCCAGGGCCACAGCCAGCAAACTGGCCTCAAACTAAAGCGAGAGGCTGGAAGCCAAAGGAGTGGGTTACACTGGTGTCTGCAGAGGACTGGAGGGACCCACAGGATGGGGAAAGCACAAGCCAACATTTGTCTGTCAAGGCACAGCAGGGCACGAGGTTGTGACTGATCTCAAGGCAGTTAGAAGCTCATCATTGATGGAATCAGAGCACAAAAGTTCTGAAAGCCAGTCAAGATAGTCGTGGGTGACTGCCTTGAACCTCACCCTGTGTTTGTGCTTCACTCTCATGCTGAGCAGATATGGGGTGGAAGAGAGGATCAGGTTGCATTAAAAGGCAGGTGTGGGCCGGGTGCGGTGGCTCACGCCTGTAATCCTAGCACTCTGGGAGGCCGAGGCGGGTGGATCACTCGAGGTCAGGAGTTCGAGACCAGCCTGAACAAGAGTGAGACCCCGTCTCTACTAAAAATAGAAAGAAATTATCTGGACAACTAAAATATATATAGAAAAAATTAGTCGGGCATGGTGGCGCATGCCTGTAGTCCCAGCTACTCGGGAGGCTGAGGCAGTAGGATCGCTTAAGCTCAGGAGTTTGAGGTTGCTGTGAGCTAGGCTGGCGCCACGGCACTCACTCTAGCCAGGGCAACAAAGTGACACTCTGTCTCAAAAAAAAAAAAAAAGGCAGGTGTGTTGTTCAGGTGGAAGAAGCCTTAGGTTGAACATGATAATAGCCTTATCTGACAGGCTGTCATAGAGAGGGACCTATAAAATACTCTAGATACTGGGGATACTTTGGTGAGCATGTCTCCATGTAGCTCTTAGTCTGGCAGAGGCCAGAGACATAAAAATGATCATATTACTAAAAATATTGTTCCAAACTATAATGCCTGCTAATAAAGGAAAGATATCAAGTCTTATAGAGCATTTGGAGAGAAGCCACCTTTTGAAAGACCTGCCATTGAAGCCAGGAGCCGAAGAGTGTTGGGGTTAGGTAGGTGGAGAGGAGGGAGGGGGCTGTTTCAGGCGAAGGGTAAGGACCCGCAGAAGCTGGGAGAGGGCCGGGGTCCAAGGAGGTGAAGGCAGGCTGAGGCCAAAGCTCGCAAGCCCTCGTGTAGGCCCTGCTACAAATCTTGAATTTATACCTCCAGGTAAACCTTGAGAAGTTTCTCTTCTCTCTTCCAACTCCCCTTCTCTTCTCTTGTTTTCTCTTCCACATGTTACGTTATTCTTTTAGCAATACCACATCACTCACAGGCATGACAAGTCTGCTTCCTTCTTCAGCAAACATGTAGAAGCTACCAGTTTCACATCAAATTCTGGGCCAAGTTGTATGGCTTAAAACGTGAACAGGATGGGCAGTGGATTAAAGAGTGTTCCCTCAAAATGCATGTCCACCCAGAACCTCAGATGGGACCTTATTTGGAAATAGGGTCATTGCAGATATAATTAGTTAGGTTAAGATGAGGTCCTACTATATTAGATTGAGCCCTCGATCAAATGACTGGTGTCCTAATAAGAGGAGAGGACGCAGAGACACACAGAGAAGAAGCCAAGCGAAGACAGAGACAGAGATTGGAGTGATGGATGCACAAGTTACGGAAAGCCAAGGGTGGCCGGCAGCCACCAGAAGCTAGGAAGGAAGAGGCAAAGAAAGATCCTCCCTAGAGCTTTCAGAGGGAGCACAGCCCTGTTGGCATTTTGATTTCAGACTTTTAGCCTTTAGAACTGTGAGAAACACAGTTCTGTTACAGTAAACCACCCAGTTTGTGGCAGTATGTTGTGGCAGCCCTGGGGAACTAACACAGACTGCATTTCTTGCTCAGATAGGCCACTGTGAATGGAGACAGTCCCATAAATAGCAATCAGTGTGTGTTAAATACTATAATACATGCACGTCCCAAGGCATTATAGAGCTTTCAGGACATCCTCGAAATTATTTCTTTCCTCTCTAAATTTAATTTATTTTATTACTAGTGGTTCTTTAGGAGTCTATTTCTTAAAGTAAATTTAATTTTAGATGAAATAAGGTGGGAAGAGTAAGCCAAGTTCAGGCTTTCTGCATTTCTGAACACAACTAAACCTCTCATGATACCAGGGTTTGTTTTGGTGACATCACTTCCTTTCTCAGGACTAGACTGACTCCAATAGTTCGTATCCCTTGTCTCCCCCTTGTCACGGCTTTGCTGATGTCCCTGAAATCTCCTCCTATCCCATCTCTGCACAGCCTCTGTGCTTCTCTTTAAAGCCCTGATCAAGACACTCCTCCTTAAAAGGCCCTTCCACCCAATTCTTTTGAAATAAATTCCCCCTTCACTGCTACATTTTTAATACCTGTACTTTACCACTTGTACAGGTTTTCATATATTCTATATTACAAGTCATTCAATGGGTATTGATTGATTTTTTACTTATTCAACTAATTTCCTGGGGCTGCCATAACAAATCACATCAGACTTGGTGCCTTAAAACAATAGGAATGCACTTTCTCACTGTTCCTGGAGGCCCGGAGTCTGAAGTCAAGCTGCTGGGAGGGTGGCCCTCCTAGCAAGGCTCTGGAGAAGGATCCCTCCTGGCTTCTGCCGGCTTCTGCGGCCCAAGTGCTCCTTGACTTGCGGCTGCATCACTCCCCTTTCTGTCTCCACCTTCACATCGACTTTTCTGCATGTGTCTTGTAAGGACATATGTCACTGGATTTAGGGCCTGCCTGTATAATTGAGGATAACTTCATTTTGAGATCCTTAACTTAATTCCATCGGCACAGACCTTTTTTCCAAATAAGGTAACAGTCACTGGTTCTGGTGGTTGGAACATGGACATGACTTTTGAGAAGAGGGGGCACCATCTAAGATAAGGGGGCACTTATCTTAGCATCCACATGGACCTATAAGCCCCTTATACATTATTTGTATTTGGTAATTCATTTTTTATTAAACTGAATCAAATAAAACTTTTGGGCATGGGTTTAAGAGTATATATAAACTACTCTAATTCACTTTTTACTAACCACATCAAGCTCACATTAAACCGCAAATCCCATCCTGGTGAACTACCAGGTTTCTGCCAGTTGGCTTTATTCTGCATTGAATTGACCCTCCTGGTACTGAGGAGGCAGTTGGCACTGTGTATATGCCCAGGACTGACGGAGACTTGAGCACTGTCAGGACGTTTAAACAACGTAATAATCTGACCAAAAACAGAAGCGCAATTTAAAAAATAGAAAACATCAATCAAAAAACATAATCAACAATGATACTCAAAAACTTCTTGAGTGAAATCTAGGCAGGGATAGACCTAGTTTGACTCCAGCTCTACTTATCAGTTTTCTCCTCATGCCAACTTCTATAATATTTCACTTTTATTTTACTCTGAGGAGGAAAAAAGAATGAAGGGAGGGAGGGAGGAAGGAAGGAAACCCTTTGTGCCCCCCCCCAAAGCCCTCTAATGCCACGTACTTTTAATTTCACAGTACTGCAGTGATTATTGAGGATTCACCCACGGAAACACCAACCGCAGAGCATAGAACTCGCGCTGGGAGAAGACGAGTTTTAGAAAATTAGGTCATCAGCTGAAGCTATTTTTGCATGCTGCTTTCTTTCTGCCAAGGACTTACTTCATGATGACGGTCTAGCCCAATTAGACAGATAAATGGAGTCATTCCAATATTAAATATTGTTTTGATAAAGTATTTTCTGTTTATTATGAAAATTAAGAATTGCCATTGCTTTACAGATGCCACCCAGAGCCACATGCTGCTCCAGCCAAAGCTGGGGATTTTACACTGCTGCAAAGTCAGGGCAGACAACAGCCACAACATGCACCAGATGCTGCGGAACTGCAAGGTGGCTTAAAAGGATTTGATTGAAAACGTCCTGATGCTACTTTGTCCAAGAATTATCACTGGGACAGTGGGCGCTTTGATATGGTAATACAGCCAGCTGCTAGTTCATCTCCATTTCTAACGTGGTAATCCACATTGCTTTTCATCTTCTTTCTATCAAGCATGTGACTTTTAATATTAGGAGGGACCAAGTATCTGGGTATGGAGCTCATTTCTTTCCTTTAATTGGGGGTGGAGAAGAGTGAGCGGCACTTCGACTCTGAGAAAGGATGAAGGCACCCTTCTTGTGCTATTTATTGCTCTCTTCTGTGCATAAAACTCTTCAAAGTGTCTTGTCTGAGTGCATAAAGAACTGGATGCAAGGGTGACTCGCTTGTTGCTGAAAGCTTGTCTCATACTGTGAGATGTCCACAGGGGAGTATGTGTGTCTGACTGTAGGTGTGCACATGCAAATGTGTATCAGGGTGGCTTTCACCCAGTGCTCCTGAAACCTACAAAAGATAACAGCTCCTCTGAAGACCTGTGGCAGGAGATCACTCCCAGTTTCATTCTCTTCCTGTGTTGCTTCCATGGCCACTTGGTCAGAGCAATGCTGAGCACCCAAATCTCTGCATCCATGTGAACATGGGAAGTTATCAAGGCCAAGCAGTGATTCTCTTTTACTTTGTAATTATATTTTCCAAAAATGCTGGTATTTGCACAGAATGTTGTGCTACTGAGGTAGAAGCTTGGTTCACCATGCCCAAGTCTGAAAGCATGGACTTGATTCATGGAAATAGGTACATCCAACACTCAGATGAATGGATGAACAAAAGAAAAGAAATATTTAAAAAAAGGATGATGGTGTCCTATAAATACACACACATGTATATTCTTATATATTCTCTAAATTACCAATGGCAACATAAGTCACATGTCAAAAAAGGAAGCCCATCAAATGTGCTTCTTTATAAGTCTAGTATCTTTAGGCATCTACATTTGGTAACATGGGCCTAAATTCTTCATTTTAAAATGTTACAAACCTACCATCATATATTTAATGTTATAATAACCCAAATTCAAACCTCAGGATGACCTACAGGGCTAATTTTCTTCTCTGACAGGGAATCCAAGACTCATATAGTTGTCTGACTTGCCCTAGTTTATTAGCGAGAGCGGTGACAGTGACACTTGTCACCCTCAGCCCTTCCTCTCATGTGCACACAGCACCACACTGCTACATTCTGTAAGGTAACCTTTATCAAAGCAATGACAATGGCTATTGTGGGAGGTGGGGAATGTGGCCACCCAGACCTGCTGCAACAGTGTAGGCTGCCAGGGGAACAGGCACTACTGTATCACCAGCTGTCTGGGGTCACCTTGCTAGAACTGAGTGGCCCCCTGCTGATGAGAGACCCTCAGAAGTCATTCATCATGCCTCCCATCCCTGTTTACCTTGGCTATCACCACAAGTTCAAGTTTCTTGTGACGTCTATAGTAACCCTCATTCCCATTCCCACACATCCTGTCTCATGACCCCAACCGCCATTCTTCCTTTCCCTGCTGAGCCTTCCTTGCCATTACATGCCCTGGTACTCTCAGTCAATATTCCAGCACATCCTTACCTGCTCAACTACGTCTCTGAACTCTCCCTCCACCTCTGTGCCTTAACCGAGACCTGCCCTCTGAACACCCATTCCCCTACAGCCCTCTCCTGTGAACAATGTGTTTCCTTCCAGTATCCCCTGAACCTCAAGGTCTGGAGTTGGCATAGGTACCCTCTTTGGTCTCCTTGCTACTCCTTCTTACCTCTTATCTCCTTTGCTCTTGCAATGTCCTGCTCCTTTGAGGACTAACCAGTTATATCACCATCCCCCTCCTCATTGCTGTCATGTTGGTTACTTCATTCATGGGTGACTTGCAATAATTATTCTCAGACACTTCAGCATTCACTGTTCTGGCCTTTCAGTTCTTTGACCTCACCTCCAATATCCTTTTCTTCCAGTGTGCTGTAGTCAGCTACTACCAACATCACACCTGGAACCTCTTCATCCCTGGGAGCTGCAGCACCCAGATCTCTACCACCCCTCGTGACCTTCCAGCTCACTTCCTAGAAATGATGACAGTTTCATGGTTCCCATTTTCATCTTTACGGACACGTTCGTGTACTAACCCCAGCACTTTCTCACTATTCCTCAGCCACCTCCTGTCTCCACTTCCTCTTTGTCCAGCCTAGATTCCACGTCTACCACCACAATCACTCTCACACAAACACTTTTGACTTCCTTGCTTCTCTCTTCTGCTGTGGGTTCACTGTCAAAACCCCAAATTTCAGTGCTCCAATTTACCACCCTCTCTCTGCCTGCACACTGGCTGATTTATGTCGCTGGAGGAAATCATACAGCTGTTTGGTTTCACTTTATATTTACTATTGCAAGTGGCAAATAAGTCTCAATACTGTCTGGCATCTCTACTACACTTACTTCCTAAATTCACGTTTCTACTTTGTGTATCCTTTCTCCTCTAACATCTTTCACCCCTTGGCCACCTCTGCAACCCAACCTCTGCACTGAAATGGAGAAAATATCCATCAACTTTTCATGGGACAATGCCGTCACTCTCATTCATCCTTACTTTCTCAAAGAATTTAATCCTTTGGTCTTTCTCAGTTGCTCCTCATCCTCAGTAGCTCCATTTCAACTCTTCAATCCCATCAACACAAAACACACTCTCCAATCTCTCCACTTAAAGAAAAGGTGTTCCCTTAACTTTTCAGCTCTCTTCAACAGCTGCCCCCGTTTTATGGTCTACTTTATAGCAATACTTGTCAAAAAAAGTCTACACTTCCTGGCTTCTCATTTACATTTAATTTTTTTTTTTAAATCAAAGTATGGTACTTATATATTTTAAAAGGGCAAATGCTTTCTCCCCAGAGGCAGCCACTTGAAACTCTTCTAACCAAATCCCCTGTGATTCACTTCCAAAGAACATGCTCACAAAGAACTTCTCTATTTCTCAATATTAGACACTGACATTGGCTTATTATTGCTGAATATGGTATTCTACTCTTATACAACAACCCCCACTACCCACACACAAATTTGTCCTCTCCCCATCCTCCCGATGTACTTATATCATGATTTTTGGTTAACCAGTATCCAACAGTAGGGAAATTCTATTTGTAAATAAGACGGTGGTGTACCATGACTGCATTTTATTTTTTGAACAACTTTTTAATTTTTCTATAGTTATCAGTTGCTTTGATTTTTGGATTATTTTTCTATTTATCACAAATTCAATCTTCCCTAGAGCTGTAAAACTTCTCTTAACATATTCAAGCATAACAGGTAAACTATCAATTCCAATTTCTATTGGACAAATCCTTCCTGGAGTCCTCTACCTTCTCACTCAAATTGGCCCCTGGTGCTGAGAGGGGAGAGATATAATAACACAGGGCCTTGAAATCGCTGTCACTACTGCATCTGCAACATATCTTAGAAGTAGGGCCTGGCCAAGAAGTTTAAGGCAGTGACAATAAGATCACGAACCATTTAAAAGCATAGAAACAGTTTTAAGACAAATGGAATCAGAGTGTTATTCTTCACACCCAAAAGGAGCTTTCACACCAGAAAGAAAGAATAGAATTTTCCTGACTTCCTGGTGTGGCATGGCAGGGGCAACCTCAGCTGCAATTGGTGGTCAAATATCTGACTAAATGATTGCTCTGGTTCATTCATTTGTATGCTAAATCCCAGGTCATTCATTTCTATACTCAATTTTTATTATTAAAACTTTATTATTAGGTTAATTAAAGGGTGAAGTTTTGTGAAGAGTCTAAACAGAAAAATATTTTAAATTTTTTATAGAGTAATTCCAACCACGGTTCCCAGAATCTTTATTCCACTTGCTTTGATAAACACATGGGACTCCCTGACTTTGTATCTTAGAGGTGCTTATTGACTAAACAATACAGCTGTCTCAATCCTCTAAACACATTCCTAATTCTTAATAACCTTGAGATTGGTTAGTGGGGCAAATGTACTTAACAAATTGTTTTTTTCCCTAAAAAATAAAGTGGGTAGTCTTTGGGCAATTCCAATTCAAATTATGATTAAATTATGAAATATTCTGAATTAGTGGAATCTGAATGGCTTGCAAAGTGAAAAATATATACAGTGTTTTTTTGTTTTTTTTTTCTGGATGCTATCTGAGGTTCCTTCCACTAACACAATTAACGGCTTCCTTCAGTTCAGTAAATGTAAACAAGTTGCCAAAGTCGAATTTTAGCTTTTTACTTAGGATAAGTGGCTATATACTGAACATTTACTGTTAATCTTGCTCTTTATTTAGTGAAACCAAACAGTATTTGCTTTATTTGCAACAAAGAAATAGATGGCAATGAAAACTGTAACCCAGTTACGTCCCATCCCCTTCAACTCTCTTTGTAGATCAAGACTCTCCTTGCCCTTTCTTGTTTCAAAGGATGACTGGCCAAAGAGAAATTGCTGAACTTATTTGATACCCACATGATGTGGCACTTAGTTTTCAAATCTATTTTTGACAAACACAAGTAGCACATCTGGAATGAGGTATGGGTGATTAGGTTTGGAGAGAGGAGTGATAAATGGAAATTTCAGAAATCTTTACTGAAGAAACAAGTATTCTAAGAGTAAGTGGTTCTATCTTGAAAATGAAATGGCTTTATGAAATATAATGCTTATTGAGTTCTACTACAGAATAAATAGATTTTCCATGATGATTCTTAGACAAAGCTATAAATCAAAAGCTAAAACACTTGAAAAAGACCATGCAGATGTCTATTGTCAAAACATGCTATATTGCCATTAATTTGCTGACTGTATCTAAGAGACTTTAAACTGCTCAAAAATATATTCAAAATTATTTTAATCCATGTAAAATTTTATCCAAGTGATATGAAGCATTTTTTAATGGGCCATGGATGGTTTTCCTTAGAACTTAGAATGGCATGGAAACCAACACTTGGGAACCACATCTCTAAAAAGGCATTCACTGAACAGATAAGAGAATAACTGCTTTTAAACCACTCTTTTTCCATTTCTTTTTTGCTTGTTTTTTTTTAATGTAAAAAATTGATGTGTAATAGTTGTACATATTTTTGGGGTGCATGTGATATTTTGATACATGTATATGATATGTATAATGATCAAATTAGGGTAAATGAAATCTCTATTACCTCAAACATCTATATTTTCTTTGTGTTAGAAACATTACAATTCTTCTCTTCTAGCTATTTTGAAATAGCTAGAAGATTTCAAATAAATTACTATTAACTGTTATTTCCCTACTATACTATCAAATACTAGAACTTATTCCTTCTATCTAATTGTATTTTTGTTCCCATTAACTGACTTCTCTTTACTGCTCTCTCACCCCTTCCCAGGCTCTGGTAACCACCACTGTACTCTCCACCTCCATGAGACCCACTATACTTTTTTTTTTTTAGCCACTCTTACATTTCTAATGACATGGCTTGTCCACTTTGCTCCAGATGATGTAATAAGACCCACCCTGAGTGTATGTGTCATCAGTTGCATTGGTAATTATCAGTAGATAAGGATTTTACCTACTAGCTAAAAGAAAAGCAAAAAAGTTGACTGAAAGTAATTTTTTACAGTGAATTTACATCACATAAATTTAGTAGGAAATGAGACACTCTTAATCTTGAGAAGCGGAGCTCTGCTATTGTAACACGTTACCCCTAGTGAGATCATTCCTTCATTTGAACCTTAAGGCATAATCAATTTTTATTTCCAGCTAAAGTCTCTTTTGGTCTCTTTGGCTTTTGGAATTATGACTTTCTTAAGCCCTTCCAACTAAATTTGGAAGCTGGCTGGCGCGTCTGCAGCTGTCTGCGCTGTGGAGGGGAATTCTTTCTTCCATTAAAGGCCCTTCTTGGACTAATTTCTGAGGATGTGAAGAACAGAGCTGCTTGGAAGCATGAGGAAAAGTGGGGAAGAAGAATGATGAGGATGAGAAAGAAAGGAGATTCAGGAATCAGTGTCCTTGAGAAGGTGGGACATGGACTCTTGATCACAGGTGAAGACCTGGATTTGACAAGGAGGAGGGGCATTTCTTCTCAGGAGAAAAGATTAAGTCAGTGGTTCTCAACCCAAATTCTTAGCTAATCTGACTAGATTGGGCCCAGGCAATAGTCCTTTTTCAAAGCTTTCCGGGTTTGAATTTTAATGTGCACCCAGAGTTGAGAACTACTATATTAAAAATGAAGAGAAGGAAGGCCAAAAAACAGGGATGTTAGGAAGTGGAGAATCTGAGAAACAAAGGGTAGAGTCAATTTCCTCAGACATAGCAGCAAGGTCGGGAGTTTAAAGAGGGTAGAGCATGTTTGAAAGGGGGAGTTAAAATACAACAGAACTTTATAGAAATATCCTTTGATGACCCCTTATTACAGAGAAAGGATAACTAAATTTTCTAAAGCATAAATTTACTTTAAGCCATGATGTCTTCATATTAAGTATAAAATAGAGGAGATGTATTTATTTGTTGATTGCACTTGTGAATTTTGACTAATTTTGAGTACAGGTAACCAAAATACGTATCTTTTCCTAAAATATGTATTTGAGGACAGAGACAAATTTGGGAATATACAAATGTTCTTTTGTGGGTTTGTTTGGTTTGGTTGATTGTCAGTGTTCATGTGGGAAAGGGGGATTCGGTTTTACTTCACACTTTCCTCCAAAATGGCCACAGAGAAGATAAATTAGTGTTGTCCTAGATTAAATGAAATAGTAGGCCTCCTTGCACAGTCTAAGGAAAAAGTTATTCAACCTTGGAATTGGAATTTACTGTTTTTTTTTTTTTAATTTAAGAATAGGGGTTTGCAAACTATACATAGCCAGTTTCCTTAAAAGGGAAATTCTTGTGTGTCTCCTAGGACCCAGAAGTTCTATGTAGCAAGCTTTTAAATACTGATTTTTCTTCTCTTTCAGTGTTCAAAACTGTACCATGTGTATAGTAATTTTGTAAGTCTGACAACCTCATACCCAGGAGATTTGAACACAACAGCTGTTTACCATTTCATGCTAATTAAATGTGATTTCCATCATTGTCAATTTCACTCTTTTGCCTTCCACTCACTTAACTACAAATAAGCGGAAGACACAGGTAAATGATAGAGAATATGTTATCCGTACATTACCAACTGATGAGGCTCAAACATAAGCACATTTTGGAGTTAGGATTCAAGTGCTATATTATCGGATATAATAAAGGCTGATACCCAGGTGCATTCAATTTTGAGCTAGTGGAGGAGCTCTACTGTAGCGTGAGAACAACCCTGGGTCTAGAGGTACAAGGTGGGGTTTGCCCTAGTTCCACAGCTAACCACAGTGTGTGACTTTCAGTGAGTCTCTAAACTTTCTATCTCTGTTTCTTCATATATAAAATGCCAGTGAAAACATCCTCCCTCTCTAGGTTAGTAAGATGAATGGAAAGATGTATGTACAATATATTTCAACATTAATTGTCTTTAGTTTAATTCATTTTTTTGGAAATGCCTTATGTTGGCATATTGAGCTTCCTGAAAACAAAGCATAACAATATACAGAGGGCTTAGAAAGGAGACACTAAGATGCATATGTCTTCAGAGTGCCACAGGTATACACGGTATAAAACAGGTATACAATAGCAAAACTTTAAATTGATGGCTTCCACATTTTATTAAGTTCCATAATTATCCTCATAAATATTAGCATTTTGCATTGTTATGTATAAACAATGAAGGTCAGAATATTTAAAATAGAACTTATGAATATACTTCTGAAAAGAGCTAGCCCATTTAAGGTTCTTTTCTTTCTCTAGTGTTGATATTGGTGCCATGAAGCTATAAGAAACATATGAGAGAAATTATACCAAAAAAAAGTGAGAATTTTTTCCTGCCTCACCATCACATATGTTGAGCCCCAGACACAATTATCCTTTTAGAATGTATTACAGATGCAGTGCTTAGCAAATGGGTGCAAGATGTTTGCTCAGATATAAACGTGCAGGCCAATGCTGGGGGAAGCTGGCAAAAGCCTTTAGCTGGCAACATTTCTTGTGGGTTGCCAACCCAGATCACTTTTTTTCCCTGGGGAGTTCTGGCGTCTTCAGATTATACTTGTAATTGGTTGTTTCCATGGAAACATGGATTTTAACCATAGTCTTCTTTATTAACTAGTTATAAAATGGAGTTGTGCCCTAAGCAAAGTAGGATTTGAAGGGTAACAGCAATTAGCATAAAAACCTACCATACTTATCTGTGTGATGCTAATTCTGCAAGCAAGAGTATAGACTTAGAACTTCCTGAGTATAATTGTTCTCAGTTATGGGTTTATACAAAAGGAGATATAACAAGTAATTTATCAGACACCTTAGCATAAATTACTAAAGAGACTAAAATATTAGGACACAATAAAAGTCTCTAAATTCCTTTAGCTTAATTGTTAACGATTTTTATGTTTGCTACAAGTCTACCACCAGACCCAAGAATGTAGTAGCTCAACACTTGTAGATAAATTAGTTTTGTAGCCTTGTCTTTGACATTTTGGATTTTACTCTTATGTTGCCTGGAAGGTTTTAAAGTGTTGATGAGTGCCTGGTCTACCTCCAGTCTTTCCTGGCCTAAAATATTTAATTGGCTGTAAGCCTCCTTTTGGCTCTTCAGTCCTCTTGGTCACAAGGGTCCCACTGAGGGACTGGAAGGACCTGGGGCAGATAGCCACACCATCCTGGCAACGGATGAGACAAAATAAGAGTTTGACCATAGATGCTGCCTTGGCCAAAAGGGGGGAATTTTGAACTAAAATAGAATCTTAAGCCTCCCCTCCACTGGCTGACTGAATGGACCCCCTCTTGGCCAAGGGGATATCCTAAAACTAAATTGCCTGACAGGAGGAGGGAGGTCAGAGATGCCTCATCATGCCCCGTTCACTTCTTGGAGACATCCTTTGCAACCCATTAACAGGTCTAAGGGTATCCAAGACAAACCTGCAGGTCCTCAATTCACACAACAAATATATGTCCGGTGGCTTGTCTCTGATTAACAGAGCTCCTTATCTTAAAACATTCCAAGCCTTTAGACAAAGCTTCACGTCTTTAACCAATTACAAGCCAAAGAATCTTTAAACACACCTATAACCTGTAAGCCCTCACTTCAAGATGGCCCACCTTTTCAGGCCAAACCAATGTATGCCTTCCAATGTATTGATTTATGACTTTACCTGTAACCCCAGTCTCCCTGAAATGTATAAAACCAAACTGTAACCCAACCACAGCGAGTCCAATTGCTCAAAGTTCCTTGGGCGTGGCTCTGGGTCATGGTCCTCAAATTTGGCTCAGAATGAATCTCTTCAAAATTAAAAAAAAAGGAAAAAAAAGAGTAGTACATTCACAATTTATTAATCCAAGTGTTGGTGAGCATCTATCCTGACTTCTTTCTGGAATATTTTACTTAACAAAGAGCTCTGGATTCAGATTTATTTATTTATTTATTGTCTAGTTTTATTATTATTGTTACTGTTATTTTTAAATATAAGAACATAATGTGGAACCTTGGTTCACATTTTGCATTAAGGAAACTCATGAATATTGCAGGTATCTATTTTAATCCTGAAAAATAATAAAAACTGAAATGTGTTGTAAGTCTTACTTGTTAAAAACCCAGTAATTTCAAGTGGAAAATTACATAATCAGACTATAGTTTCACCTGCATGTCCAGAATCTCTGGTGTGTCCAAAGCAAAATTTACAATGAATGGAGTGTGGGAGAATAATCAGGATCATTTGATGATATAATTGCAATGAGGTGGCCTTGACTAACCTTATCAATGTAAAAAGACCACTATTATTGTTTTTAATTATCAAAAAGTATGTGCAGCAGACATTCCTGGCTCATAGCCCATTCTCATGCCTCACTGAAATTATGCATTAACTGAAACAAATGTGTAATCACTGGTTTTTATGAAATCTGTAGTTTTTCTTACCAAATAATGTGAATCACTGACATCTAATACCTGAAATCCATTTCTGATTCCCATTCCGTCCCATCCCTAACGAAAAGCTGATGCATAATGAATATCCAGATAAGGTCAAATATCAACAATATAGATTTTGTTTGATGTGGTAGAGGTGAAGATTAGGGACAAATTCATGAGACAGCACATTCCCCATCAGCTTCCTCTCTCTCTCTCTCTCTCTCTCTGTGTGATGAAGGTAGGACAGTAACTTCTAAAAACATGATAGAGCTGTCAAAACTGCATGACATAAAAATACATAAAAATAAATTACACAAGGTAGTATTTTCCAGCAAATTACAAACAAAAGCCCAACTCTAAGTATTTTTGTATTATTTAACTAATTACAGCCTTTAATCACAATATTTTACCTATCTTTCTTGCTTAATGCATGTGTTTAAGTTGACTCGCACACTCTTTGAATTACTCAATGTGCAAATTTTCTACCTTCCTCCTTAGTTATTTGATATTTATACCATGATCAATTGTGGTATATATTTCACAGTTTCAATTATTTAAAATTTATGTCAAAAATGTTTTTCTGTTTCCTACCTGTAAATATGTCAAGGGTTAAGCCTGTCCAACAGTCTGTCCATTTTCCACTCTCTCACTAAGTTCTCTTCACAGCTCTAATTACTTCTCACTTGCTTCAAAATTTCTAGAAGAGAGAGAAACTGGACAGAAGTTCTTTGTGTCCTAGGGGTCAAAAGAAACAAATGAACTCTGCCCTCTGAGGCAGTTCAGGACCATGGACAACAACCAAAGATGCACCTGCTTCTACCTCCAAATTCAACAATGAGAATCAGGGGAGGCAAGGAAAAATTGCTGCTTCCATATTTGGTAATTAGTCATTGTTTATTGTTAAATCATTATTATTGTTATTATTTAAGTATATTTAAAAATCTCCATGCAATCAAGTTAACATGGTTTTATGAAAGTGGCATGCCCTCAGAAAAACAATGGACTGGCTAAATTTATCGAGACAGGACAGAAATCTGGACTCCACATTATGGTGGGGGCTTGTCAAACTCAGAGATGGAATTCACAAAGGTGGAAAGAGATTCTGAAGTCCTGGGCCATGAACAGGTGAACTGGGAAAAAGGAACTTACAGGTGAAAAATAAAACCTGAAATAAAAACTATATTTGGGTCAATATATACAGTAGGCTGAATAATGGTCCCCCCAAAGATATCCACATCCTAATTCCTAGAACCTTCGAATATGCATCTTACAAATGGAGTGTGTAGATCAAGGTAAGGATATTGAGGGAAGGAAATTATCCTGGATCATCCTGGTGGGCCTCACATAATCACAGGAGTCTTTATAAGAGGGGAGTAGGAGGGTCAAAGTCAGTAGTAGGAGATGTGATGACAGGAAGGGTCATAGTCAAGGAATGAGGTGGCCTTGAGAAGCCTCCCCCGAAATTTAAGGAAACAGATTCTCCCCTCAAAGACTCAGGAGGAACGCGGTCCTACCAACACCTTGATTTAGACTTCTGACCTCCAGATCTGTGAAAGAATAGACTTGTATTTTTTAAGTCACTACATTTGTGATAATTTGCTACAACATCACTAAAAAACTAATAAAAGATATGCAAGCAGAATACACATGCAAAGAGAAGGAAACGAAATCAAGGATCATGGGACCATAGTGAATATTTATGAGGGGAAGGCGTCCGTAGCTTTGCATTCTTCTGTTCATTTGCTTAAATTGACTGGGACATCCAGGAAATACATACTTCCTGTATCCATACCCTTTTTCCCAGTAGAGATGATTATGTAGGAGTGTATCAACCACACATTTAATTTGTATGCTCTCACCCTGCTATGTCATAAACAGCAGCAATCAGTAAGAACTCAGTAGATTGTAATCTAGGTCACTGATAATTTCTTTCATTCTTTAAAAATTCTCTGAGTTTTGGAAAAATATGCTTAAAATAAAATATTTGCAGTTAAGCCCAACTCAATAAGGTTGGATGGAACTGAATGAGTGTAATACAAGTAAAGGAATTATTTTTAATTAATCTGATCTTTTCTTTCTGTTTAAATTTCAGGCATTTAGATCTTGAAAAGAAGGGTCATACAGTTTTCATAGTTCTGGTTCACTACAAAGGTCTCTGGAGAACTTAAGAGGTGCTAAAAGACCACATGTCAAGCAAGAGATAAAAAGAACCAACATAGAAATAAGAAGGGGAATTATGAAAGGCATTTGGTGGAGGGGTGGGTGTGGATAGAAGATTAGTGAAAATTAGCTCTTTCCTTAACTAATTCCAATCTTTCATTGAGTCTGGCCAGGCACTGTGCTATAATCTATGCCAATACGTTTTTAAATTCTTGCGATTACACCATGAAGAGGGTATTACTATTCTCATTTTAATAGACTTAGGGATCTAAGTAACTGGCCCAAGTTGACACAGCTTGTGTGGCTGAGCCAGGGGGTCTAATTTAAAAATATCTGACTCCTAAGCCATGCCTTTTCAATCATGCCTCTCAGTGATGAGAGGACATAAAACTGTTTAGTTTAACTATTTGTCTTCTATGCCATGGAAAGATAAAGTTTTGTCTGTTCCCTCACCAAGGGAGCAGGATTTTCATTGAATTTGGATAACGATTCAGAAAGCTTAGAAGCTGCCAGCCCCTTTCTTGCTGCTATATCAAGTATCCTACAGTTCAGCCTCTAGAAACATGAAGGATGCCACCACCTGTCAACCCATGTACACAATACCTTTCTTAGATTTAATCATCTTGTATCATTAACTGGAGCAGAAGGGGAAGTGGATGCTGCTACAAAAATGGGAGTATAGAGCATGTGTTCTAATATTATTCCTGTAGTGTTCGTGCATCACTTATCAATTATTTGAGACTTTTTGATCATTTACAGATAGTTTCATTATTAAAAATCAGTTCGATTCAGCCATAATAAAGAACAAAGTCACACCTTTTGCAACATGGATAAAACTGGAGGCCATTGTTTTAAGTTAAACAACTCAGACACAGAGAGACAAACACATGTTCTCACTTAAAAGTGGGAGCTAAATAATCTGTACACATGGACTTAGAGAGTGGAAAGATAGACCATGGGCACTCAGAAGGGTAGGGGGTGGGTGGGGGTGAATGATGAGAAATTACTCAGCAAGCACAATGTATGTTGTTCCTGTGATGCACACTCTAAAAGCCCCAACTTCACCACTATGCAACGTATCCATGTAAGAAAATTATGCTTGTACCCAATAAATTTATACAAATAAAAAAATTTAAATAAAAATCAGTTCATCTTTTGACCTTCTATTAGTCCAGATGACTGTGGTTTTGGAGCCAGGGAGGTCTGGTTGGGGAGGGCAGCAAACATTTTTCAAAAGTAATACCCAAGAGCCTTCCTCATATTGACCCACATTGTATGGAACCCAGGCTCGTTAGAAGAAGACCTGGTTTGGAATTCAAATCTCCTAATTCCCAACCAGAGCTTCTCCTATTTATAATATCCTGATATCTATCCTTCTCCCAAACTTCATTATAACCCCTAAGGTACTGATGATCATGTACCAGTTTTCCTGTATGTATCCTCACAGGACCACAGACTCAATAAGTATGTACTGAATAAAGTGACATCACACACAAAGGTGTGCTGGACAATATTTTTCTAATTAAAAAAACACCAAAAGCTAGAGTCCCACTAAAAGTATTTAAAACTGTGTTCTTCCACTGGTCTGAGTTGTTCGATTTCCATTTCAGGGCAAGCAAGTCTACATTTATCAGAGCAGAGTGAAAGTGTCAACAAGATGTATTGTTTAGGGAAAAGCTCATGGTGGTCCAAAGGTCACAGCAAATGTCGTGCATTAGAGCAGACTTGCAAGGTGCTGAGAGGTTGATTTCCCTCCTCAGTGCACCGATGACTGACTATGTGACCTCAGGCTAGTCCTATGGCTTTTGTTGCAGAAAAGGCTCGACTGTAAATAACAGGGAGGAAGCCTGGTTTTAACTGCTCCACAGAACTGTGGGATGATAGAACTGTATTAGAGATATGGAAATTCCTTTAAAACCTTACTCGCTGAGCTATATGAAAATAAGACTCGATTCTTGTATTGAGACAACCCCCCCCCCCCCCTGAACCGCAACTACTTGGTGACTCTGGACAGGTTTCCTAATCTAACATCGTACCTGGCATGTGGCACAATGGCAGGTACCACACAGAGGCTGTGTGGTGGAAAAAGAAGGGCCATAGAGCCAGGCATGCTTAGATGCCAATTACAGATTCCCTCATTCCTGTAGGGCTGTGGAGAAGTGAATTGATCCCCATAAGCCTCAGTTTCCCAATCTATATAATGGGACAATGATAATTATGCCTATAAGAATGAAATGAAAGAGCTTATGTAAAACTCTTGGAAAGACTGGAAATGTTTTCAGCTTCTAATAACAGAAAACACAACACTGGTTTAAACTAATAAGAGTTCATGTTCCTCTCATACCAAAAAGTCTGGATGTAGGTAGCTATTTGTTGGAGCATTGTCTTGCTGCTGGCATCTTTGCAGTTTTCTTGGGCTCTGCCTCATGGTCACGAGTTGGCTCCCAGAATTCCATACACCACAGCTGTATTCAAGGTAGGTAAAACACAGGGTGGAGGTTGTGGTGAGGAGGCATCAGACGCATCGGTTCTTTTTATAAGCAAAGTTTTCCTAGAAGTACTTCCTGCAGCCTCCCATTTTCTGTTCTTGGCCAGAACTGGCTCACATGGCCCTTCCCAGCTGCAAGGGCGAGTGGGAAATGAGAGACCAGGATGATCCATCACCCAGGCAGGGCACAGTGTGGTGCTGAATAAAATTAAGGTTTGGATGGAAAGAAAGATACTAGGAAGCAACTAGCAGAGTTGGCTACAGCTGGGCACCTAGTTACTAATAGTTAAATATTGCTTTTTTCTTCCTTCCTCCACCAATAAATGGAAAAAATTCATCCAGGTTTAATAGTCTATGATTCCATACAGATTATTAAATTATGATCAGAAGTCAATACTATAGTAAAAATTCTCTAAACTAACCTACTTGATGATAAATAAGAATGAAAAATCTGATTCATGAAATATTTTTAATAATTTACTTTGAGATAATTGCAGATTTGCAAAAAAGTTTCAAAAATAGCACAATGGGGTCTCACATACTCTTCACCATGCTTTCCCAAATGTTAAAATATCATGTGACAATCGTATGGTTCTCAAAACCAGGAAAATACCATCGCTACAGTATCATCAATGATGCTACAAATCTTTATCCAAATGTTATCAATTGCCCACTGATATTCTTTCTCTTGTACAGAATCCTATCTGAGATCCCTCTGCATTTATTTGTCATGTTTTCTTAACCTCCTCCAATCTTGCTATGGAATATTTTTAAAGCTAGAAATTTTTACTATTTCAACGCAGTTACAACAACAGAGCCATTTATTTTAAAGTGTTTTGCATGTGCCATATCAAATTTAAAAATTACATTACCATGTGGTACCTGGAAGATTATAAATTGTTGATTTGCTACTGTTGATTTGGTTAGTCGTTATTTACATCAAGAATAAGAATACATTTTTTAATAGAAAGTCTAGATGATGAAGCTTCAGATGAGTAGAGCATAGATTAATGAAGGATTTCTGGATCTCATACTGTGCAATGCTAAATTTCTCCTTTGGAGGATTTTCCTGCCCACGATACATACATTCATCATCCCATGGTGGGTCGATGTTGAAGGTTCCAGATGGACGCACTCAAGATATATGCTCAAATAGTGATAATTACCTAAACTGATACAGTATTGTTTATTAGAGAATTCCAATACAGAGTGCTGAGTAGTCCCCAGAATTGCAGTCTTCTTGCATTGCCATGTGAGAAGGCAGCTGGCGGCAGAGAGAGTCACCTGCCAAAGGCCGTGCGGCAAGTCAGCAGAGAATGCAGGGAGGGCTCTCCCAGCAGCATCCTCGCCTCTAGGTCCTGCTGCCTGTCTGTTCGCAGAATTAGAATGATTTATGACTTTGGCAAACAGATTTAAATATCATGCCAATATTTTGGATCAATAACTGGCAACATTTCCCTAAATGATACATCTTATTGACTCTTACTGTTTGCTGTTTTGATAAATTGAGCTTTGTCTGCCCTGAAATGGAAGTCAAATGAATCAAAGTGTCCACATTTCTGGGCTTTGATGTATATCTACAGCTCTACTGTTTAGTTCATACCAACATCCTCCATTGGTGGGGGCATTCTGCTGCAGCCACAGTGCACAGGGGTGCAGAGCTGAGTGGAGCCCTGCCTGGCCTGGCATTAACGGAGAAGCGGAGCACACTGTGAGCGCACCACACAGTGTGTACTATCACACCCCAAGCCACAATCTCAGAAGAGGACAGTTTATCGTCATTCAAAATTCGAAATGTAGGTGGCCTTCTTTGCTTTCCACTGGTGACTCTTTACTAAATTTCTATTTCAGAGGTTAAGATTTAACAAATCTGTGACAATGTTAGTTACTCTTTAGGCAAATGATAGGTACTTGCCTTTAGATTGCACACTACACATAGAATATCATTCATGAAAACAAAACAGCTGAAAGGTTTTTTACCGTAACCCTCTATGTTATGGTAAAAACTAAAAAACAACCACAAATTTCTGATTCCGAGAGTGGTTCAACTGTGGATTTATTGATCAAAGCAATGGGACATATTTTATCTTTTGAATACTATTATGAAGTCGAAGAGGTAAAAACATGACAAGAAGTAAATTTTTCTTGAGGCAAATATGAAAAGAAGTATTAAAAATGTATGCATGTGGCAAGATTTCTTGCCACATGTATACCCATCACTTCTTTTTAGATTAAAATGTTACTTTATGAACAAACATAATTTATTTCAATATAATCTGTGTGTATGCTTCCCAGGGGCATTTGTTTTTGCTATCAAATATTTGCTTTCCCCGTTGCAATGATGTTGGAGCCTCATTCTCACATACATAACTAATAGAATAATGTTGAAAACAACAGCAAATTAGTTAGCAAAGGCAAGCAGTAAGGAATGAAAATACAACTTCTCCAAGAACTTGCTTACATTATTTTTCACTGCAATGAGCCTCCTCTGAATTTTTCATCCTGTTTTTCTATATGTCATTGTAGGTTTTACTGCCTCAGCTTTCCCTATCCCTAGAGTAGCCCTGGGCATTTATGCTAAATATCCATTGAGGGTCTGGGCTTTCGGGGTACAGTTCCATGGAGCTGTGTGTAGCCTGCCTCGCACTGGAAAGACTAAGCTTCCTGGGGACAGACACAAACCCCATATTAGCAAATCTGAGTCCAATCTTTATTTTGGTCCTGTGGTGTGCTGTGGATATTATCCTTTGAGCAAAACAGGGTTAAATTGTTTAATAGTTGTTTAGGGAAATCTTCTGAGTCAAATTATAGATTTTTAGAACAGAATTGTTCATTATAATTGATGTGAGAAGGAAAACTAAGGCTTCTTAGAGAAAAACTGTTCTCTTCTCGATTGTTCTGTTCACCATGGTAGAATGTAGTGGTGTGTTGACAGTGTACTGAGTTCCTTCATTAATGCCTAACAATTGGAAAATTCAATTTTTTCCCTATTATTTCTTGGGTTTGATGAAGGTAGCAAAAGATGAAGATCCAGTCTGAGACAAAGTAAGTGGATAAAAAAGTCCTAATTCTTCCTTGTATTTGAGTAGAGCAAATATGTTCTAAGGAACGATACACCAGAGATGGTGAAAGTCAAGTTTAAAATAGGAACAATTTTATTTCAAAACAATCATGCATTTGTACAGGATAATGGAAATGAAAGCCCAAAAGTAGCCCTTTAGGTATTAGGTCAGTGGCTCCTACTCACTTATATTCATCCCTTCCACCTTGTGGTGATGAGGCTCAGATAAGACAGTGGCAGCCACCAGCTCTATAGAGTTCATTAAATTAATAGTAAACACTGACTGAGTACCTTCTTTGCATAAGAAGCCTTGCCTAGGGATGTAAAAATGAAGACACAGTCCTAGTTCTCAAGTCTCTAAGTGAACAGTAGGGGAGACAGACACATCAGAACACTATTATAATTCAATGATGTGGGTGCAGTTCATGCCTAAGATGTGGTTGGGAATAGAGAGGAGTAGAACTGAACTCCACCTTCAGGATGGGGCAAAGGGGAGGCAATGGAAAGCTGGGAGGTAGGTGGAAGGCATTCCAGGCCTGGGGACTGTGAGGATTATCTGCAAAGAGGACAGTGGAGGTAAGAAAAAATACGGAGTTTGCAGAGAATGACAGGCAATTTTTGATGCTGGAATCTGTGTATCGTTGAAGCTGGAACAGTTGGGACAGTTCCCAATATGTGGGTCCCAAAGACCATAGGAAGGAAACTCGACTTATCCCTAACTAGCATGATGAGCCACTACACATTGTAAGCATCGTCATGTGAGAGAGGCTGGACCAGGAAAATGATATTAGGGCTGGAGAAAGCAAGCAATACATTTAAGATCTACTGGAGTGGGGCCTGATGATGAATTCAGTGTCCGTTTGCGACACCTGCAGGTGACCCAGGAAGAGATGCCCAGCAGGTGGGTGGATTTACACTTCTGGACTCAGGAAACAGTCATCAGTTGGTACATAAGAGGTTGCTACTGTTGGTTGAAGTAGATATAGTACCACTGATCCTAGAGCTCAGCTGTCCACTTTATCATCCTTAGCACATGAAAAACGAAAAAAGAATTTCCCTCTACCTACACTGCAACCTCCTTTCTTTTGGAAGTTCCTTGCAGATGTGAACTGTGGTTTGAGGTTGCACACTGCAGGGAGAGGGGGCTATTCTAAATACTGGAAACATTCAGAGAAGCTGGTGTCACAACATAATGGGTAGGCATGATCCGCTGTGATCAGTATCTCAGGCATTTGTTACTATATTAATGATAACACTAAAGGCTTTGCTTGATGCAGCTTTTTTTCTTCTGTGTCAGACAAAAATGTGTGGTTGCAGCTACTGTGCTGGGAGGTGAATAAATCTTGGTTGTGGTGTGGGAGTGTGTTACATTTGTGAACATCACCCATCTTCGCTGACATTTATCTCAGTGGCAAGATCATAAAAGAAAAATTGAGAACCACTGTATTAGAGACAACAAATAACAGTCTGCAGCCAGATCTGGCCCACTGCCTGTTTTTCTACAGCCCACTTGTGGGCTAAGAATCATCTTTACAGATGAACAGTTCCAAAAAATTTAGTGATTGAGAACAGTAACTTTGAATCCCAATTAAGGGAAATGTCATCTCCTCACAAAAAGTGTCCCATTGTTTTCATCAGTAGATCTGTATTACAAAAACACTGCATTCAATTACATTATTATATTTTGAATTTCATCGATAAAAAATTTTGTAGAAATTTGCCTTATCTCTTGTTCTGTAAAGAGATACATAATATTCTCAATTTGCCTCTTGGCCCCCAAAGCCTAAAGTATTTACTCTCTGGCCCTCTAGAGAAAAAGTTTACAAACTTCTGCTCTAGATTATAGTAAGGCAGCAAAATATACAGAAACCTTACAATGTGCCCAGCACTCTGCTAACTAAAAGTAATTCTCCTAATTTTTCCTTCAATGCTCACAAAACGCTGTGATAGCCCCATTGCAGATAAGGACCTGGAATGAAGAGACGTTCAATAACCTGTCCAAGCCCACACGTTAGTAAGTGATGAAGCTGGGATTAGAAACCAATTGGTCCGATTTGAGGGCTCATGCTTGTGTTCCTAACTTTCCCCTCTGTGAGCCTGAGGTCCCTGGTCCTGTCCCTCCCCTCCACAGGCACATACTCCAGCCTTTATGGCTCCTAGGGGCCCTGTACTTCCTCTCATTGCTTTTTCCCTTCCTACTTCTTCTAGACCTTACGTCTGCTTACAATGTTCACTTGTACCATGCTTACCTCTTAGACAAAAGGGGCCACTCTATCTCAGGTATGAGAAAATGATGAGAGAACACATCTCCCTACAAGCATATTTTTATTACTCTAACTGATATGCATAAGAAAATAATAGGATCTCGTGGTCAAAGTGAAAGTATGTTCTCAGTCCACATCGTGCTGTCACGGTTCTGATCTATGGAATGTGAAATATGATGTTCCTTTCCATACCTATTAAACAGTTTCCAACAATACATTGACATTCAGTCTTTGGTTTGTGTAATGGGTGATTTTAGGTGTCGACGTGATGGTGCTGAGGGATACCCAGATGGCTGGCAAAGCACTATTTCTGGGTATGTCTATGAAGGTGTTTCTGGAAGAATGCGGCATGTAAATAAATGGACTGAGTTAGGGAGAGCACTCTTACCCACGGTGGGCAGGCACCGCCTCATCCACAGAGGGCCCAGGTGGAGCAGAAGGGCAGAGGAAAGGTGAACTTGCTCTCTCTCTTCTGGAGTTGGAACACCCATATTCTCCGGCCCTTGGACATCAGAACTCCAAATTCTCGGACCTTCAGACCCTAAGACTTACACCCACAGTCCCTAAGTTCTCAGGCCTCCAGGCTTGGTTCTCAGGCCTTTGCCTCTGACTGAATGACACCACCAGTGTCCCTGCTTCTCCAGCTGGCAGACAGCATATCAGGAGACTAGCTTCTATAATCGCATGAGCGAATTCTCATAAAAAATCCCTTTTCTTACAGCGTGTGCTCTGTATCTATCTATCCATCTAGCTATCTATCTATCTCCTATTGGTTCTGTCTCTCTGGAGAACCCTAATTAATACAGGAGTTTATAATTGCTATTAGTGAGGATTAGGATTAAACTGAACATCTTTTGTTTTATTTTCAACTTAAAAGTGAGTTCAAATACCTTCTTTAGAATAGAAATCTTTGAAGCCAAGATATAATAATGTTTTGATATGGAGAAAGAAAATCACTTCATGTAACCTATGTGGTAATATGAGACAACTACTATGGTTTTCCTTTTACCCAAGGAATTCCTGTGGAATTTAACACAAATTATATTAGATGTAATCCCAGAACAAAACATCAATGGCCTAGAACCCATCAAAAATTTTACAGATGCTAATGTACTTTGTTCCACAAAGGGGGCCAAATTTGTAGCCTGTAGATTTTATATTTCAGAAAATTCTAATAGATTTATTTATGTAAATTGTTAGTTACAACTAACTTTATCACATGTTTACCATACACTAATCATTATATATGTATGATCTAATTTACCGTCGATAAAAATAGTTAGTACCATGTTTTATAGATGACCTACACTAAGGTACAGGGAGGTTAAGTACTTTTAGTTAAGTACTTAAGTACTTACTATCCACAGGTAACAAGAGGGAATGAATGGCTGGGAGTCACACCTAGGATTATCTTATGTTCTTAAGCACTAACACATATGGCCTCTCCATTTTAAGTCCGCAAAGGATTAGAAACCAAAAAATTGGAAGGCAGAGTGCTGCTATATGCATCCCAGTGATAAAAATGGAATGTACTTGATAGCAGTATATGATTGAGAAAGCAAAAAGTAATTAAAAGCAGATACAAGCACTCAAAAGTTAGAGCAGTTTGGGGTCACTTAAACAGGCAAATAACTTCAAACATCTTAAAAGCCACTAAGAACACCACTGTATATCATTAGCACAAAGCAATAATTAGATTTGACATGAGGGCCATAAATACTCAAGAAGCGATTCTGGTTTGCATAAACTGGTTAGGAAGACACTATATAATGCATTCCAGATAGGTTTTAACCAAAATACCAAATTAAAAATTATTTAGAAATGCTTTTATAAGCCTTTCATCATTCTGAAAATCTTAGACAATTTACAATACTTCATTCTCTGAGCATACTGCTAACTGTTTTGCATGAATTATTTCAATTAACTTTCAAAACAACTCTAGGAGAGAGGCATTGCTTTTATCCTTGTTTTACAGATTTGTTTACAAATAAAGTGAGTGAGGCTTAAGGAGGTTAAGTAATTCACCCCAGGTCACAGAGCTAATAATATTAAGTAGCCCAGCTGGGTCATGAATCCAAAACTTATATGTGAGTAAATTAAAAGCCTGGACTGCAGTACTCATTAAGAAAGTGACAGCGCCAGTCAAATTGCAAGATGGCTCTTAACGATCCCCACCTCATGCCATTTGTGCTCTTGCAGGTTCCCCTCCCCTGCAAGTGTGCTGCTACCCAACAAATCTGGCAAAGGTGAAGGGCTGTCACCACATCTGTGGTCAGGTTATAAAAGACTGTGACTTCCATCTTGCGAGCAGACTCACTCCTGCTGGCTCTGATGAAGTGGGCCACGTTGGAGAGGTCCCATGACGAGGAAGGGAGGATGGTCTCTGGCCAGCTGCTGGAGAGGAATTGCAGCTCTCATCCCAACAACCTGTGAAACACTGGGTCCTGGCATCAATGATGTGAGTTTAGAAGCAGATCCTTTTCCAGTCCAGCTGTGAGGAGTTCACAGCCTTAGCCAACACCTTCAGACCCTAAAGCCAAGGACCCAGCTAAGCTGCACCTGGATTCCTGACCCATAGAAACTGTGAGATAATGAATGTGTGTGGTATTATTCTGCTAAGTTTGGGGGTTACTTGTTACACAGCAATTGATAACTTAATACAGTTGACATTTTCATATTGGAAATCCACATTGTCAAAAGGAGTTGAAGCATTTTTATTCACAGAAGCAATTCAAACATCTTTTAAAATCCTTTCCAACTAGGATTGACTTTTAAATGATTTCTAGGAAAAGAAGCAAATAAATAAAGATGCCGTTCCGGAAGTAAAGAGATTCAATGAACTGAAAGTAATAAATCTTTCATTTCCAAACTTCACCAAGTTCAAGGTTGTGAAGAATCAGGAAGCCCAGACAAAAGGCACAAGAACATCTCTGGGAGTTCAAAGTCCCTGTTCATGGCATTCTCCTTCCTGAACACCAGACTATGATATTTTTGGCTCCAAGGCAGCCATAAACAATTATTTTTAAAGAGAAGGAAAAGGAAATTACCTACTCAGAAAATTAATGCTGTAGACTACTTAGAAAGCAACACTGAAGCAATGAAAAGGAAATGGAAAAAACAGATTGCTTCCCACGTGAATGCAATACTACCTCTTCAGCACTCCTCCGTCCGCATGCACATCCACTGTACCTGACCAAGACAATGGGCAAAGTAGCCAGGAGAGGAAAGTGGTTGTCCAGAAGAAAAATAACTGATTATCATATTTCCTAGTCTTTCATGTTCCCATTCATGCAATATTCTTGTGAGAGTCTGACATCCACGATAACTTTGAAACACACTGCTTTTTTCCCTGCCTCATTCTCTAGCTATTGATAGCCTATATCAGGTTTCTCAAATATTTCTCATTTGACATTCTATTAAGTGAGAGTGAATTGTTTTGTTCAATAAACTCATTGACCCAAACAATGTATGATTTAAAAGATAAGTTGATCCTCATTACTACGACCTCTGCCACTCCATTCTCTCCACCACTTTATCCCAAGGGAGACAATCCTTGCTGAAAAGTCCTGGACAATTCCTTGACCTCTTACCTTTCTGGCTTCACCCATGGCTCCAGGAGATAAAATCTTTGCACTGCAAAATAGTGAGTTCCTGGGTCCAGAGTGCCTTGTCCCTTGGTTTTCACATCATTTATTATTTGAAATCCAGACAAAAAGTCAAAAAGAGTTTATTTCCTAGGTAGAGCCCAATCTATCAGGCAATGATGAGCCTACGAAAAACCTCAGCAGAAATACAGCTGAAACACTGTGGAACTGAATACTTTCATCTAGGACTCTCATCAATGTATTTTTTGTTTGTTTTTTGCTTTTCCAAAAAGCAGACAATTCCAGTGAACTTTGTGTTATATTCAATAAATATGTGACTGAAATAAACACATAATCAATGCATTATAAGGTAACATATATATTCACTACTGCATATAAGAGAATACCACAGCTAATCATTTTTCTATGACATGAATAACCACACAGTGATTAGCTATGGTTTGTGCATGCTTTGTAAGTGTGTGTGACTCCATGCAAAACTGTCCAGAGCATTCAGGGAGAGCAGCTGACTCCTGCCCCAAGAGGCTCCTCCCAACTATGCCTTAAATCTGCTTTGTGACTTTCTGGACCTCCATTTCTTCAACTTAAAAAAAAAACAAAGGATTGGGGCAAATAATCTCGAAAATGAAATAATCTCAAAGATACCTTTTGGCTCTGAAATGGTAAGATTCTGTAACAGTCATTGACTCACTTACTGATGCTACTTAGTACAATGTTAAATACCTTGTTTTATTCATATTCCATTTTCCAGGAGAAAGGCCATTCTTCCTTGGGCAAAAAACACCACTGCTGATGCAAGCCCTATCCTTCACACACTATTCCCACACTTTTTTCCCATGGGAAATGCTCTTTTTTACATCCAGGCATCACACACCAGGCACTCTTCACTCAGGCCTGAATGCCTTAGGTTGAGTTAGGCCTCCTGTTGCTATGCTCTGACAGCACCATGTACAAACCTCAGTTGTAGGAGGTACCACATTATACTGAAACAATTTCGGTCATATCTGTCTCCTCCCCAGTGAGACACTGAGGTATGTGTGTATGTGTGTGTGTATATATGCACCACATTTTCTTAATCCACTCATCAGTTAATGGGAACTTAGGTTGATTCCATAGCTTTGCAATTGTGAATTGTGCTGCCATAAACATATGAGTGTAGATATCTTTTTGATATAATTATTTCTTTTTCATTAGGTAGATACCCAGTAATGAATGGGATTACAGGATCAAATGTTAGATCTACTTTTAGTTCCTTAAGATATCCATAGAGGTTATACTAATCTCCACAGAGGCTGTACTAATTTACATTCCCACCAACAGTATAAGTATTCTCTTTTCACTACATCCATGCAAATATCAATTTTTTTGACTTTTTAATAATGGCAATTCTATAATTGGAGTAAGATCGTATCTCACTGTGGTTTTAATTTGATGATTAGTGATATTGAGCATTTTTTCTAATGCTTGTTGTCCATTTGTATATCTTCTTTTGAAAAATGTCTGTTCGTGTCATTTGCTTACTTTTTAATGCAGCTGTTTTTTCTTGCTGAGTTATTTGAGTTCCTTGTAGATTCCAGATATTGGTCCTTTGTCAGTCACAGAGTTTTGTGTATATTTCCCCCCATTCTGTAGGTTGTCTATTCAGTTTTTTTGATTATTTCCTTTGCTGTGCAGAAGCTTTTTAATTTAACTAAGTCCCATTTGCTTTTGAGGTCTTAGTCATAAATTCTTTACCTAGGCCAATTTCCAGAAGAGTTTTTCCTAGGTTTTCTTTTAGGATTGTTATTGTTTCAGTTAAGTGCCTACATCAAAAAAGCAGAAAGATCACATATTTACAGCCTAACATCACACCTCAAGGAACTAGAAAAACAAGAACAAACCAAACCCAAAGTTAGCAGAAGAAAAGAAATAACAAAGATCCGAGCAGAACTAAATGAAATAGACCAAAAATAAAAAAAACAAAGTGTCAACGAAATGAAAAGTTGTTTTTTTTAAAAGATAAAATTGTTAAATCACTAGCTAGATTAACCAAGAAAAGAACAATTCTCTCTTTCTCTCCAGCATTGAACACTCCCTGTTTTATTTTAACCTATGCCAATTGGAGGATATCTCATTTATATTTAAAATGTAGTTTTTAAACTATTGGTGAAGATAGACATTTTAAAGTATGTTTTTTCAAATATTTGTACATATTTCTTCTTTGATGAGTAGTCTTTTTTATACTTTTCTGTTAAAGGATTTTCTTTTCTTTGGTTTTCTAAGAGTTCTTTATATATTAAGATATTACTGCTATCTTATGTTGAAAATAATTTTTTCCATCTTCTCATCTACCTTTATTTTCATTTGGCTTTTATACAATGGCTTTATAATATTACATCTTTCCTACAGTGGCTTTGATAAATTCTGTCCTTGGTATCATGTTTATAAAGTCCTTTCCCTCCTCAAGATTATACAAATGTTAAATTATATCTTCTTACAGTATTTTTCTCTTTTTTCTGATTTTAAAAAATTTAAACATTTTAAGCATTTGACATTCATTTTTGGAGTAAGGCGTGAGGTAATTTTTTAAATATTTTGATGTTAAAGAGAGGGGCCCGGATCTTTGGACAAATGGGACACTCTGTACATGGTGGCCACTGTGTTTTACTCACTGCCAGCTTTACTTGGTTATCTAATTCCAGGATTCTACCAGCTATTTCTCCCATCATTATCATAATTTGATCATGAAATATGTGCCAAGCCAAACAGAATGTAATAGAACACAGGAAGAAAAGGGAACCAGTTTGACTTATCGGTTAACTTGAAAATAGGAATCAACTAGCTGTGGGGAGAAAAATGAATATGTCACATGAAGGGGTTGACTGAGATTACGTGCCATTGGCACGGATCACACCTCATTCCTTTTTGCTCCATCCTTCAGCCCTTTGAGATTTCTGGAGACTCTTAAGTGCACAAAGTATTTCTACATATGTAATCTACTTATATCCCCAAAAGAACCCTCATGGAAATCCTAGTCATTCTCAGTTTACAAATGAGAGAATGGTAGTTCAGTAGTGCACAGCTACCCTGCACCTACCAGGTCACAGAGCTGGAAGGCAAAGGAAATCCCAGATTCTTCTGTATAGTGCCTCTATCTCTATCACAACAACTTAAAGCATCTGGTCACAAAGCATTTTTCTGAGAAAATAAATCTATATAGGGCTTCGGCAGGAACATAATTCAGTTTTCTGTTTGTCACAGGGAATTGATGTCTTCTGGACTCTGTGACTCTCCTTGGGATTAGTATCTGAAGTCCCAGAACCTCCTAGGAGTAGAACAAGAATTCAAAGCATTTTTCAAAAAATGTAAAGGAATGTAAGTGCCCAAGTCTCAGAGTCTGGACAGCTTTAGTCAATTTCCTCCTAATGGCCTTGTTGAACTGAGGCAAAGGCTTCTCTGGTTTTGAGTCATTCCAACATCACTTCGACAACTTTTCTTAACCACAGAGTTTGCCTTTAAAGAAAACACACATACACACACACACACACACACACACACACACACACACACACACACTTCTAGGAAAGGATTCTGAAGCAGGAGTAAGACAGAATTTGAAATGACAAGGCAGCTATTGTTCATTTATCCCTGATTCCTAAATCCACACACTGATTTACTTTTCAAGGCTTACAGAAACACTGTTGAATCTATTCTCTGTAGGCACTGCTGCTTAATAGAGACTTGCCCACCTCCAACCCTCTCCCCCAGCAAAAAATGTCTAGAAAACTTTCATAGCTACTCTTCTGCTAAAACTATTGGCCCCAATTTTATAGATATTAAAAAATTAGATTGGCAAATATTTTCTTTGAATTTGGTAAGTCTCTTTTTTTATCTTTCCCCTTTCTTTCTTATTATTTGTCTATAAAGGATATTTCTAACATTAAAAACAATTCTCAAGAACAGCCTGGGTTCATTAAAACATTTGATAATGAGGAAAAAGCAGATTTGAAACTAATCCTGTAATCACTTCAATTATACATTTTACAGTGGCTGTTGGCAAGTCATTAAAAATGACCTATTCACCCTCATGGACACCCTTGTATTGCTGTGTGGACTTGACTTGCAAAGTCTTTCTTTTCCCTGATTAAGAATAGCACCTAGTAAAGCTAGTCAAATGGCTTTAAACTATCTGCATCCAATGTTGATAACCTGAAAATGGTTCACATATTTCAATACATAGTGACATCAAACCTTTCTTACGATTTAGGCTGCAAGTCCCTGGCATAAGCCATAGCAAGACAAAGTGATTAGAACCAAACAGTCTAACTCAAGCCACCTTTTTCTTAGTGAGAGGGTAGAGGGTGGGCTGAGAGTAATTTGGTTCAAATAGGCATGAGAAGTATTATCAGGATGTCCTTTTAATTATTTTTAACCCTTTCCTATTGACATTTTTGCCATCTGGAAGTATTATTGTTGATCCGAACAAATGTTTCCAAATGGGTAGCAATAGATTATAAAAATGAAAAAAGGAGAGAGAATAACTTGCTTGCAGTGTCTAATACTAAAATGCTTACAAGGATGATGAAAATAAGATTTTAAAAGCATAGATATGCTACCCCGAAATGAACTAAAATATTCCCATTTACACGAGTACAGAAAGAAATACAGAAAACAAAAACACTTTTTTAGAGATAATTTTTTTTGCTTACTCTTGATATAAGGAATTGTTAAATATCATGTACAAAGTTTACATTTTTAGAGTGAAATACATTTGTGTAAAAGATTTGAAAATACCATCTAGACTTAGTGGGGGAAAAAAATCTGAGCTAGTGGTGGGAAAATCCTTTAAGATTTCAGAAACATGTAAATCAGAGACTGGATTGAATTACTTCAGGGCTAATCCTGGAACTGTGAAAATTCTTCTTATACTGGGAAATACCAATTTACTTGTTACCAGACATATTTTCATTAAGTAGATGCTTTTAATGCAACCAGCCAGTATGGAAAGTCTGGAATTGGGTCTCTCTCTCTCTCTGTCTCATTTCCCTCCACCTCTGTGGAGAACCAGGATGCAGTTGACACCATTGTCACAAAGTCTTTTCTGTCCAGGTACTAGAATACAATAGGCTTCTTCTGTGCCAGGCTTTCTCAGTTTATTTTATAGCATTCTGATTGACTGATAAGATACGTCTGATTAGTGCCTATTGGCTAAGAATTTGTACTGGCCAGTGATGTTTATTGACTGTTTGAAGAAGTAATGGAAAGCGTTCACCTCAATGGATGGAGAAAGGAAGGTAATGGGCCAAGGTTATTTCTTCTGGGTGTACTTTTTAAAAATTGTCTTTGGTTAAATTTACAAACTGAGGCTTCCTAGATCTTGTTGCCCAAGCAAAGTGTAGCTATTTACTGAGAGCTTTATTCTTGTTGCTGTGCAGAAACTGTCTTTCTGTGAGGTAGGTGGGACAACACAATTTTTATTTGGAGATGAGAGAGAGAAAGAGAATATCACAGACATACACATACATACAAACACACACACATACATACATACACACACATACACACACACAAACACACCAATAGAGCACAGCTACCTGGCCCTTGGAAATCCATCTTTTATGCCTGTTCATTCATGCTTTCAATACCTCCACCTTTTCTTTCAATAACAGATGTAAGAGATGTTCTTGGATGGGATCTGTTGATATCCCTCAATCACATATTTTTTTTGTTAATGCACAGAGTACCACAGCATCCATTAAATTACAAAATTAAATTTCTCTTAAGATTAACCTTTCCTAAGATGTACAGAGTTTATATTTGCAAACTTTTTTCTCAGCCAATAGTCTAGTATAAAAATTTGAAAGACATTATGGGGTTTTGGAAAGTGTTCCAACAATTTGGAGATCTTGAACTACAGAGGCAGATGGGATTTCCTAAATATTAAGAAATAAACTTAAGCCATTCTCCTTTATTTTCCCATCACTGTTCATTCAAGGAAAAAAAATCACAACTATAAATTATATAAATCAATCTCTCTGTCATTCCCTCTTCTGGATCTAGAGGTCACATATTTTGGTCATTGTAGCGAACAAGGGTTGTCCTTACAGCAGGAACTGAAATATATTTTAAAACAACTTGATAATCCTATGGGAAAGGTTTGAAAAACCAAGGACTTAATGATTTTCAAAGTCACAAATAGAACCTGAGTCTAGACAACAAAGAAAAATGTCACCATTATTCTTAGTTAATATCATTTGTGTTTGTGATCATATATTCATTTCACTGTTCCTGAAGGACATTGGAGAAACAGAAACAACCAGAGCCTGCTTAATTTTATTTCATTTTTAGGTAGCACAATCTGCTCACTGATATGAAAAGTTACCTTAATGATAGCAATACAAATGGCATTTATTGGTTTCCCATTGTCTAACTTGTGAAATCAATCAAATTCTCCTTTTTTGTTCTGTATCCAGTATGTACATAAACCAGTTGAAATGTGTCACATCATTTACAGTGAACTCATCAGTCCAACCAAATGCTCAGCTCCCTCCAGCCACCACCATGTGGTGCCCCTTCTGCTGAACTCTATCTTTTTGTATTCACCACCGTTTTATGGATCTTTCCCCCACTAGTTCAGAGGTATTGTTGACATCTAGGACATCCCAGAATTATGTGACTCTATTGATCCAAATTTCTATTCTTATTAAAGTCCTACTGGTAGCAGTTCCCCAGTTTTACCTACCACAGACAATGCATTCAGAAGCTCCAAATGGGCCATTGTAGCCACTGAGAATAAAAAAGTCACCCAATGTTAATACTGGATGTGGTCAGAGAAATCATCCAACCCTGTGATTCTCAAAGTATGGGCCTTAGACTAGCAGCATTAAGATCACCTGGGACCTTGGAAGAAAGGCAAGTTCTCAAGTCCCCACCTAAGCCCTACTGAATATGGTAGTGAGGCCCAGTGATTCTTTTGCACACTCAAATTTAAAAATCACTGATCTAATTCAGCCTACCCATTTCCCAGATGAGAATGCTGAGACTCATGAAAGTTAAATGAGTTATTCACGGTCTCACACCTAGCTTGTAGTGAAGCCAAAGCTAGAGCCTACATCTAATGACCAGTCCAGGACTTTCCATGTTCCCAAATATCATTATTGTTCATCATGCCATAGTTTGTTGACTCCTGTCCTAAACTAATAAATACAAGTTAGTAAATATAAGACTTTGAAAGGGGGTCGATCCCACTGCTTGATCCCATTATTTTTATTCACCCCGTAGACAGCTAAATCTTCTAAGAAACATTAAGCACATCCATTAGGAGAACTAGATCAAAGTACCTCACTATGACTAATAATAAAACAAGTAATGAATTTATACTAGTTACAGTTCTGAAGAGAGAAAAAAATACAGCGTAGACCTATTGATTCAATCTTTAGAACAAAGGGCCATGAGAGTCTCCTGTCCACACCTCCTTCCCTGCAAATTTTTAAAAAATCACATAGAATTTTGACAATACATGAGAGTTTTTAAACTTGCTTCGTATGCACTTTTTAGAGCTTTTGATGTACGCTCACAGGCTGGGAAGAAAGAAAGCCAGTTGTGATCAATCGCTCTGCTAAGTCACAAATACTAACATTAAAAATGTGGATCATCTAAAGTAGAGGTCAAATATTCCCCTTGATCGTCCTTGAGCTCATTCAGATAGCTATTTATTCATTTGCCAAAATAAGCTCTCAAAGAAACAAATGTTCTGCTGAAAGAACAAAGTAGGAGATACTCAAGTGCTTATTGAATCCATCAGTCACAAGCACTAGAGGGGGAAAAAAAGATAGGAGCGTGTCCTAGAGAGAGTTTGTCTGGCACAGTGTCCAGCCTGGCCTGCTCTCTAGACTCCTACCCTTTGCACAAGCAGAATAGCAGCCCCCAGGGTCCGGATGCTGCAGAACAACCAAGTGCTACTTGAATTGCTTTGACAAAAATGTTCAAAGTCTTATCACAACAGCCACAGAAACAACATTACCTTAAAGTCAACATTTTGCTGAAGAAAAAGACTAATTAAACCAAGAACAAGTCCCTGGGCACATCACACGCTGAAAGAAGAATGAACAACAATAGTGAAAGCACAGTCATCCCTGGAGTAGTTTACAGACCCCCAAGAATCTTCTAGAAGGATAACCTGCAGTTGATGTACACAAGATGTGTCTGTAAAAGAAGGCTGGGGGACTGAGGTTAGAGGGAAACTTATACAAGTCTATATAAATATTTATATACTTCCTGAAATGAGGTAATTAATAAAGAAGTACATAAGCAATGCACTGCTGATTCCATGTTTGAAAATTCTTTCATCGTATATTAAAATGTATATTGTTTTTGGCCTTTTTTTTTTTAAATCCAAACTCTTAATGCTTTTGAAATCCTCAATTCTTACCTCCTGTTACTTGCCTTAGTCCTGGTGGGTCTGAGAAAACCAATGGCTTAAGATAAAAATGAAATAAAATAAAATGCTTTGAGAAACTCAGTTCTGTTGACGAGTTCTCAAACTGGATTTCCATTACCTGACATTCTCTGCCCATGAAAATTTCATAACAAAGCAGAGGCCTGCAGCCTCTCTCAGCTCCTTCCATGTGACGCACACTCTGGAGAGCCGCCCCCCCACCCCTCCCCCCCGTACACACATACATCTCCTTTCATTTTTTCTCCAAGATTTTATTTCAAAAGCCTCTAACACCTTCCCTGTAACGTTAACATTCTATATTCTATTAATATTTTTCACCCCTAAGTTCATTTCCATGTAAAATGGTATGTAAATTGTGTGCACTAGAAATCTGAAGATTAGCAAGACATAAACTCAAGGTATTCAAGTTCTGCAAGAGGAATCATAAAACTTATAATTACTTAGTGAGGTAAAATGATTTCTCTATTTCTCCACTCTGTGATAGCAGGTCTTCCTCATCTTTACTCACTCTGTGGATTACCCATTTTTACTCCATTCCCAGTTTCCTGCTGCTTGGTAACCATGAACCCAGGGAACACGTGCTTGGTTAATACTAACATGAGCAAAACAAACATGGCTTCAAATATAAACCCACTACAAGAACAGTGAGAACAAATACTCCAAACACCAAGCATAAGTGCATTTTTAAGATGAGCCATTGTCTCATCTCACGCCCACTGCATTTCCTCCTCCCTTTGATACAAATTAGGAAAAGCTGACACTGAACCATGAGCCTCACTTACTTTCACTTGTGGCAATACTCTCCAAGATGGTAGGATTTGATTCCCTTCAATTAATATATGAATCCTATAGTCTCTAATATTCTCAATTCTTATAAATGAGTCAAAACTCACCTAGAAGATATCAAAATCCTTAGCAGATTCAAAAACAAATGTATCCTTCATGAATGACTCCCTTGAGCAGCATGAAGTCTGGTCTGACCTTCAGATCAATTGAGTTCTCATTTAAACCTCAGAGTTCACAAGGAGGCCTTCTTTCAAACTCCATCCACCACATAATGTCCTTCAGTCCCTCAGTGGTCCCCTTTTTGCAACCCAATTTCAAGTTACCATATGACAACTGATCAAAAAACAAAACAAAAAAAAAAAAGGAAAGGAGAAGGTTTTACTTTTGGGCCAGAGCCTTATGCCAAGTTTTCAACAGTGTAACAGTTATGATGGTACAATTATACAGAAGTCTAGCTTTGCTGAATATCACGTGAATATATTCCTGAAAACACAAACAATGGTCAGAAATTATCATGCCTTGGAATCAAAACACAGAAACAGAAATGTGTTGGATGGCATGTGAATTCTTTCTGAAAAAAAAAATTAATTCTCTTTCTCAATGTAATAGGTTTAAAGCTGTCACAATTTGTAATAGAACAGTATGACTGGACCCAGTAATTTCTCTTACGTAGTTTGGGCACTGTCTCTTTTCAGACGTTAAAGGAAGATGAGGTGATTCCCACTTCAGCCAATGAACTTCAGGGCTAGATGCCACTCACATGAGCTGCTTGCTGCTACCTGCTTTGGGAGCTTTATTTTTGGATTTCTGTGCCCACACATGCTTTGTTCCAAGACTACAGTTAAAAGGATGGTGATGGTGGTATATACAGATACACACACAAGAATCCTTTTCACTGTATGTACCTCCCTCCCCCGCAAAAAATGACCAAACATGAAAAAGAGAGAAGGAAACATTTCATAAATTCAGAATGGAGCATTTAGGTCAAATGTTCAATCAGAGATTTGCCAGGAACTGCAGGTGGGGCTGCAGGAAGTATTAGGAGTCATATAGGGGTAACATGCTTCCAAAACCTGGCCATAGCTTGCAAGTACACAGCTCATAAAAGGGTCTCTTTTTGCAATTTGTCTTCTTAATGGGGAAGTTTTTTTTTTTTCCTGTGGACAGAGTACCCTGGGCTCTGTCAAAGCAACTTTCTTCAGGATGGTATTTTGGTGAACTGTGTAAGTTAAGGCACAGGGGCATTCATGTAACGTGATGCATTCCATGGAAACCATTCTACAATTCTGAAATCTCATCAGTTATTTTCATTGCTGAGGTCTTTCTGTATCAACAATGCTGTGCAAGAACTGAGGATATACACCTTTAACAAGTTTGTCAATAAATTCTTAGAAACTTAATTCACAAGTTAAATTTGAGGTCTTGAATTTTAAAGACTTGACACTCTGATTGCTCATATAGTTATTAACTAGCCAACATGATACTCTGAGCCTTTGTATCACCATGTGATTTCTTTTCTTTTGTTCTTACATAATCTAACACAACTAGCAACTGAAAGCATCTAAGATATTTAACTGGAGAGAAATATTAGCATGGAGGCTAAAATAATGAATGAATGAATGAATGAATGAATGGTGAGGCATAGGTCAAGGTTATTTAACTTTGACACTATTGGCATTTGGGACCAGATGATTCTTTGTTGTCACGAGATGTTCTGTGTATTGTAGGATGTTGAAGAACATTGCTGGTTTCTGGCCGGGCACGGTGGCTCATGCCTGTAATCCTAGCACTCTGGGAGGCCGAGGCGGGTGGATCATTTGAGCTCAGGAGATCGAGACCAGCCTGAGCAAGAGCGAGACCTCGTCTCTACTAAAAAAATAGAAAGAAATTATCTGGCCAACTAAAATATATATAGAAAAAAATTAGCCGGGCATGGTGGCGCATGCCTGTAGTCCCAGCTACCCGGGAGGCTGAGGCAGTAGGATCGCTTAAGCCCAGGAGTTTGAGGTTGCTGTGAGCTAGGCTGACGCCACGGCACTCACTCTAGCTCGGGCAACAGAGCGAGACTCTGTCTCAAAAAAATAAAAAAATAAATAAAAAATAAAATAAAAATAAAAAAATTGCTGGTTTCTACCCACCAGATGCCAGTAGTATCTCACACCCACTGGTGTCAATCGAAATGTTTCCAGGCTTTTCCAAATGTTCCCTGGAAAGCAAAATAACTCCCCATAAAGAATCACTGGAATAGGTAAAGGTGCCAGATTATGACTGAGGTAGAACCAGAAGATGTTTAGACATTCATGGGTAATTAAGAAGAATAAACAGCAGCATCATAATAGCTAGGGACACCAACACCCCATTGACAGGATGGGATAGATCCTCCAAGCAGAAAATAAGCCAAGAAACAATGGAATTAAATAGAACTCTAGAACAAATGGGCTAACAGACATTTACATAATATTCTACCTAAAAAGCACTGAATATACATTCTTCTCATCAGCTCATGGAACATTCTCTAAGATTTATCACATCCTAGACCACAAAACATGTCTCAACAAATTAGAAAAAATAGATTATACCATGTATCTCCTCAGACCACAGTGGAATAAAATTAGAAATCAATTCAACAACAATGAATTCTATACAAAGTCACAGAAATTGAACAACCTACTGCTGAATAGTTATTGAGTCAAGGAAGAAATTAAGATGGCAATCAAAAGACTCTTCAAACTAAATCACAAAGGGGACACAAGTTATCAAAATCTATGGGATTCAGCAAAAGCAGTCATAAAAAGAAAATTCATAGCCATAAAATGCCTACATCCAAAAGACAGAAAGATCACAAATCAACAATCTAATGAATTGTGTTATTAGCTAACACAAGGGTTTTCCTACTTAGGCTTATCACTCATTCATTCATTTTATTCCTTTAACATTTTTATTGAGAGACTATACAGTCTCACAGCCATGGTTTCCAAATAACTGCATATTTATAACTAAATATTAGACTGAAAAATGTGAAATCTGGAGAAATGCCTTAATTCAGACTCACTTGATTCTTATTTTGTGATAAGAGTTTAAGTTTTTTTTCTAGAAAACTTTATGGAAAATTCAATATACTGTTGTATATAAGATTTAAAAGATGTGCTTTAAAATTTGTAGGGGATCCAACTCTCAAATACCAGGAAGAAGCCATAAAAGTACAAATACTTTCAATGCTGATTACAATGTAGTCTCATCTACTCATTAGCACAGGTCTCCCAGGGCTTCACTAGACAGCATCTTTAGCCTTGAACAGTCATTCATTTTACAAGTTTACTGAACACCTACTATGTGCTGGACACTGTTCTAAGACATAGGGAGGGGACCATACAGCCATTAACAAAGCAGACACAAGACTCCCTCCCAAGCTGCCTTTCCAGACACCTGTTTTTGAAAGCAATGAAATTATTTTCCTCAGGCAAATTCTTTAATTCACTGGCTTCAAGGAGCTTCAGCATTCTCCTGGTTGGAGATGTGTTTGCTCTCTTCCCCAGACTCTATATTTTAAAATGTCTGAATAGCTTCAAAATTGAGATACATTGTTCTCCCCCACCGCCACAGGGGGAAAACACTTAGGAAGTGCTCTTCAGATTTTGATTTATTAAAGACAAAACCATTTGTATTCCTCACCAGGGAGTATTTATATATAAATCCCCTCTCATCAAGTAGTTTTGGATGAAAACATCTCTGAAAACAGCAGAAAGTGTTCATTAAGCAGAAACAGACTTAAGCAATCTATACGCACACTTAATACTTTACTCTTCTTCCTGCTGTGAGTTTGCACCAACACACTTCTCAGTCCCACCTCAGGAAAAACCATTCCCTCTGATTTTTATTCCAACCTAACAGTAACCATCATGAGCCTAGGAACGTGGAGTATTTGTCCCCTGACCCCTGACCATGGCACTGCTGTGCATTCAATGGATCTGCTTTGTATCTGTGAGGTAATTGTGTGCCAACTGGGCTGTTAGTTTTTTTAGAGGAAAAAAAAAATTGTCCTTTTTCTGCACCTCTTTCTACTTGTTTCAGTGGTGTTATAACTCCTAGGAATAGTTTCGTTTTCCTTATAAAACTTAAGTTAACTGAACTATATGATATTTTCCTTCCTTTTTCACCTCACGCCTTGCTTTTCCAGCAAGCAGCCTCCGAGAACATACAAACCAGATGTGGTTTAAAAATCTGTAATCTTTAACTCCTTTTTACACCCAAGAGCAGCATTTCTTGGGAAAAGAAGAAAAACAGAAATGCGAAAAAGCTTCCAATCCCCCACAAAATGTATAGCATGGCAAAGAATGTCCTCCCATGCATTTAATTTCACCCTTGACCATCTAATTCTAAAGTTGAAAATTAACATCAGAACCATCTCAGAAAGAAGCTGCAAGGATAGACACAAACACTCATATCTATCTAATGGGTAAATCATCCAGAAAAGTGGATCTTATATTCAATATTATGCAGAACTGTTATTAAATTTAAAAATCTATGTCAAAGACTCAAAGTGTGTCCATGTGACTGTGAAGACCCAAAACTATGCAATATCTAAAGCAAGATTGCCAATTAACATCATATAATATTTCTACATATAAAATATTTTCTAAAATGGATTTTAATAAAATAATCTTTAAGTCTGTGCTGCCTGTTTGCATTGAGGAATGTTTACAGAATGAACATTAGGTTATGTGCTATTTATGTGGATGATATTGAATTTCAGTCTACCTCCTGGTACAATATGTCTATTGCATGAACACACAGGAGACATTATTTCTTTCCTTATTATTTTATTTTTTATTTCTTTTTTTATTTCAGAATATTATGGGGGTACAAATGTTTTGATTACCTAAATTGCTTTAGTACTATTTGAGCCAAAGGGTGCCCATCCCCCAGATAGCGTGCACTGTACTCATTAGGTATGAATTTACCAATCTCCTCTCCCTGCCACCTGCTTGATTTCTGATGAATGTTATTTCCATGTGTGCATATGAGTGTTGATTGATTGGCTCCAATTTAATGGTGAGTACATGTGGTGCTTGTTTTCCATTCTTGTGATACTTCATTTAAAAGGATGGTCTCCAGTTCAATACAGGCTAATACAAGAGTTATTAGTTCACCATTTTTTATGGCTGAGTAGTATTTCATGGTATATATATATATATATATATATACCACATTTTATTAATCCACTCATGTATTGGTGGGCACTTTGGTTGTTTCCCCATCTTTGCAATTGTGAACTGTGCTGCTATAAACATTTGAGTGCAGATGTCTTTTTTATAGAATGTCTTTTTTTCCTTTGGGTAGATTCCCTGTACTGGGATTACTGGATAATGCAATCCCTATTGAAATACCAACATCATTTTTCATAGAAAATTATTTTTCACAAAAAAATAACTCTACGCTTCATATGGAACAAGAGAAGACCCTGTATAGCCAAAGCAATGTTAAGCAAAAAGAACAAATTGGGAGGCATCAATTTACCAGACTTCAAGCTATGCTACAAGGCTATAGTAACCAAAACAGGATGGCACTGGCATAAGGACAGACACCTAGGCCAATGCATCAGAATAGAGAATCCAGATATAAAGTCATCCTCATATAGCCATCTGATCTTAAAGCAGACAAAAACATATACTGGGGAAACAATCCCTTTTCAATAGATGGTGCTGGGAAAACTGGAAAGCCACAAATAGAAGACTGAAACAGGATCCACACCTCTCACCACTCACAAAAATCAACTCACAATGGATAAGAGACTTAAACCTAAGGCATGAAACCAAGAGAATTCTAGAAGAAAATGTTGTAAAAACTTTAATAGACATCAACCTAGGCAAAGAATTTATGAAGAGCCCCAAAGCCATCACAGCAAAAACAAAAATAAATAAATGAGACCTGATTAAATTACAAAACTTCTGCACAGCCAAGGAAACAATCATTGGACCAAACAGACAACCTACAGAATGGGAGAACATATCTGCATGCTATACATCTGATAGACGGCTGATAACTAGAATCTATAAAGAACTCAAGCAAGTCAACAAGAAAAAATCAAACAACCCTATCAAAAAGTGGGCAAAAGACACGAACAGAAACTTCTCAAAAGAAGATAGACTAATGGCCAAAAAAATACATGAAAAAATGTTCAATCTCTCTAATGATCAGGGAAGTGCAAATCAAAATCATAATGAGATATCACTTAACTCCAGTGAGAATGACTTACATCAAAAAGTTCCAAAACAACAAAATGTTGGTGTGGATGTGGAGAGATAGGAACACTCACACACTGCTGGTGGGACTGCAAACTAGTATAACCTCTATGGAAATTAGTATGGAGATAACTGCATTCTTTATGTCATATAAATATATTGAATTGTGAAATTAAATGTGTTTCTCTCTTCATTTGAACAATTACGAAATTTAGATAAATTTGTGAACACCTCTGACAACTGTGCCAATGCCAAGCACTTGTGAATATCATTCGTTTTTTGGTTGTGTTTTTATTTTTCTATTTCTACTTTACCTTTGCCCAATTTCCCACTAGTTTTATTCTTTTATATCATATGTATGTTTTGTGGTTAGCCAGCTCAAATTCATTTTAGAAAAAAGGCAAAGATTTATGAAGACTGGGAAAAAACACAACCATTTGCCAGCAAAAATAATTTCTCATTAGATATATAAACACCCTCATTTGTGATTCATGACAATTTGCAATAGTTTGTGTTTATTATTTTCTTTTCCCCAGAGAAGTCAGTTGCATCAAATGCAGTTCATTTTAAAGAGGAAAACACATTCAAATGAAGTTTGAAGAAGTCTGTGCCTGAACTAGGGGGAAGTAGGTAGGTCATAATGGAAGAGCCATGTTTTTCAAGACATTTCATTTGTAACATGATGTTATATGGACATTTCAGCTGAGGCCTGAAACTCTAGACCCAGCACATTAAAGTGAAGGACCAGACCCCACCATTCAGAACTTGTGGGAAAGGAGGCATTGACTCTAGTTCCTCCTCCTCTTAGAGATAGAAGGTTCTAGAGGCTAAAAGTTAGAGAACGATCTTCAAAGATATTTTCTTTAGAGAGAGTTTGCTATGAGTGCCCCATCTCCATGACCTAAGGAAGTAGGTATGGAATGTGCTCCCCACACTTCAGTCTTACAAAGGGGGCGTTAAAAAGATACTTGAAACCACAATGAGATACCACCTCACACCCACTAGGATGAATATCATCAAATCATCAAAAAGACAATAAAAAGTGTTGGTGATGACGTGGAGAAATTGGAACCCTTAAACAATGCTGAAGGGAATGTAAAATTGAGCAGCCTCCATAGAGAACAGTCTGGCAGCTTCTCAAAAGGTTAAACATAAGAGTTACCATGTAACCTGGCAATTCCACTCCTGGGTATATACCTAAGAGAAATGAAAACATATGCCCATACAAAAGCTTGTACATGAATGTTCATAGCAGCATTATTCATATTAGCCAAAAAGTGGAAGCAATCCAAATGTCCATCAACTGATGAATAGATAAATAACATGTAGTAAATCTATAAATGGACTATTATTTTTCAATAAAAATCTTAACTATTGATACATGCTGCAACATGAATGAGCCTTGTAAAGAAGCCCATCACAGCAGACATACAGTGCATGATTCCATTAATAGGAAATGTTCAGAACAGGCACATGTATAGAGACAAAAAGGAGATTGTAAGTTACCTAAGGCTGGGGGATAGGGAGAAATGGGGAGTCAATGCTAATGGGTGTGGAGTTTCTTGATGGAAATGTTCTAAAATTAGACTGTGATTCTGGTTGCTGTACAACTCTGTGAATGTACTAAAACCCACTGAACTGTACACTTAACTGGGTGGATCATATGGTATGCGAATTGTACCTCCATAAAGCTGTTATAACAGAAGACCTTCTGAATAGCTTAGTATCTGGTTGGGGCAATAACTGCTGAGAGTTACAACTGCAGACATCGGAAGGGTAAGAGGTTGCTGACATGGGGCAAAGGCTCAGGTCCCCAGGAGTCAGCAGCAGAGTTTCTGGAGTCCTGACCCTCAGGCCTGGCTGAAAACATGGGGAGGAGCCCTTGGAGGAAGGTGGAGTGAGCCCCAAGACGCTGGGAGCTGTGGAAGGAGATGCAGACAGATAGCGGGAAGAGGGGTGCGTTTGCCCACATGAGGGGAACCAAGTGCTACATGGTTATTAGCTCATTCAAACCAAATGGACATCCCACATCATGAAATTGAACATGTCCTCCTGTTATGTAAATGACATCGCATTTCTACAGATCATCTCTTGGGTCCTGGTGACTCTGTAGTGCTGCTGTCATATGGCTGTGGGCAGACATCAGCTCTGCATGGGTGCCTGGGCACTGATCACGCTTTAGTTTTCCTTAAGGGAAATCATAGATCTGAACAGAGTTTTGTTAGTCGTCTTCTTTCTCAAAAGAATGTTTGACTCAGACAATGGCCTAAATATTAGAGAATGACACTGTCATTTACAGAAAAAAGACACAAAGGTACAATGTAAGGTCTCCTTTTTTGCCAGATCTGGTGAGGGACTTCTCAGCTTCCTCTATGTAACACAATGGATGTGGGCCTTGCTCTTTTGGATAAAATAAGCAGGTTTTATCCCATGGCAACGACCATCACAGACTTTAAAGAAGAGAGTGAACAGAGAAGCCTGGTTTACAATAGAGCAAAAGGAAATAATATTTTATCTTTTGAAGGACAGATATTCTTGAGTAGGAGAGCTGTTTTCCTTCAAAGAAACATATTGTGGCATATGAAGGGAAGAGTCAACATTTTCTGCCAACCCTCTGGCAGATAACAAGAAGGCAAATTGCCCGGATGCTAAAATCTTCCAGTAAAGCTAATGCACCAAGTCACAACCTGTGGGAAACCACCCATTGAAACAACAGGCATCAAAATTAGGCATGATACATTCCTGAATATAATTTTTTTAAATAGTAACAAACATTTGGATAGCACTGTGCAGTTTGCAATAAATAAAGCATTTTATTTATTATGCTATTATATTTACCATCACAAGCACTTCTCATATTACCCTAACTTTACATGTAAGGAAAAGTAAAACTCAGAGAGCTGTGATTTAAATAAAATCATACAACTTAAATGGAGCCAGACTTGACCCATGCCAACTGACTCCACAGAGTAGGTGCTAATTATTGCACTGCGCTGCCTGCCTTGTAGAATGAGTCTTCTACATCGCAACCCAAACAAGTGTTCTGAATATCTTGCTGGCACCAGTCCTGGGAGCAGATTTCTGACATGCAAGTAATTCAGGCACACATGTGGATGCTCATTATCGGTCTCCAGATTTTACAAAAAGGAACAACTCACTTCTACATATAAAAAGCAACCAGAGAAGCTATCTATGGTCCCATGTTGCCAGAATGAGCAAAAATGGTGACATATTCCAGAACCCACAGAAGTCCAGAAGTGATGGGTACCAGGCTACTTTGGTAATTCCAGGAAGTAGACAATATTTCTGTCACTTCTGGCAGGGTGAGGTGACCATAGGGAGAAATAAAAAGGATTCTGGAACTAGGGGGATGGGTCTCAAATCTTCACGCTGTCGTTTACTGGCTGTGTGACTCCAGGCAACTTAGTGACCTCTCTGTGCTATCATGTCCTCCTCTCTGAAATGGAATGATAGTTGTATCTACCTCATAGAGTTGTTATAGGTATTACAGTTAACTCACAGAAAGCACATAAAATGTTTTTTGGAACATAGAGAGGGTTTTACAAGTGTTAGATATTATGATAATTACTTGGTCCCATTATCTGTAGCAATGAGCTGATACCTGCTCCCCTGCTAGCCACAAATTAAAATGCTCAAGAACTCCCGTCTATATCCCATCAGACGGAAGTGTATCAAGTAACCCCCTCTTGCTGCAAGACAGGCTGAGAATTTGAATATTTCACTTTTCAGCTTTTAAGTTGGATGATGGCAAAAGGAATGATAGCTGAAAGGCCAGACTTTGGCTGGTAGAATCATCTTTTTAGTGTGTAAGTTTCCTTAAAACTATCCAAGTTTAGAGAAAGGGACAATGTTGATAAAGCAAAAACAAGCTCAGTGCTTTAACATTTTTGTATTTAAAAATCATTTGTGTATATTTGCTATTTTACATATTTCTCAAATTTAAGATTGGGTAATTTATTTAGATTTGTTATTTTAATTTTAAACTTATAAGAAACATTTACTAGTATATAAACAATATTGTAATATTTATGAAAACTTAAGGGTCAACATACTTATAAATTCAATTTATTATATTTATGTAGATTTTTTCCAGAACTTGGAGCCATCTAATTTGTTAGATCATAGAAATGCTTCAAAAGAGAAATGAATATGTTAAATTTATGAATGCCATTTAAATATTTAATGGAATTTAATTAAGAACGTTGTAAAGGTCCCCTTGAAAGTGGTTGCTAAACTGTATCAGATTTATAAATAGAGTAAGTTTGAGTTAAACTCGAGAACTTAAGAAAAACTAGATTTTGAAAATTGCAACTTGAATACATGGAATATTAATTTAAAAATACAAATGCAGGTACACTTTATCTTTTCTTAACATGACACACCCAGAAAGACACCAAATATTATGTTGAAAACAACAAGTAGGAAACAAGCCTTGCTTTGAAACCACAAAAATAAATTCCAGGACTTAGTTTTAACCATGATGCTATACTTTGCCCTACTCTGGCTTTGCCAAATATCACCCTGTAAAACTGATTCTCAAAAGTCACCAGTGGCTGCTAAGCTGATAAACCCGACAGCCTCAAACATGTAATTGTTCATCACCTTCCTTGTCAAACACCCTTTTCTCAGTGTTTCCTCTGCATGATCATGTCACTTCTGTCCCTCCAGTCACTAAGCTTAAAACCACCATCATCTTTCCTTCCACCCCTACCTGCAATCGTCTGCAAGTCCCAGCGGCACTGCAGTTAATTCCTCAATAGGTCTTTTCCATCTCATTTGTCACTATTCTGGGTCAAACCCTCTGAAATGGTCTCTCCAACTCTCTTTTCTACCTATGTGATTAATCATGAACATCATTTTCACAATCACCCTCTTGAAGTATACCTAAGACATGATTTAAAAAAAAAGAAAAAAATAAAAACTTCAGAGCCTCCATATGGACTGATACCGTACCCACTCCTTCACTGAGGATGCAAGGATGCAACTCTCCCCGGTACAGTGCTCTTTCCATGGCAAATACTAAATGAATGTTTCTTGGGTTCATGAATTTTATTTAGATGCTATCAATTCTTTTGGAAAAAATTATAATATACAATTTTTATTTTTCTGTAGTGCATTCATGTTAAATGTGAGTTGTAATAAGTATGCATGGTCCAAGGCAATGGGTACTGTTTTACTACTCACTATCATGCTTGTCAGAATGTGAATATTTCTGTACTGTCTGGATAGTTTCACCTCTTTTGAGTATAATAGCTCACAAACTATATTATAATACTAAATAGAACAGGCAAACTAACATCACTTAGTCTCAAGAAAAAGGCAAGTCCTGAAACTACAAAGCTCCTTTGCCCTTTTAGATTAAAGTACAAGGGCAATGTCATCACTCTTGATAGCATTTTGTTTTCTATATTTGACTTTGGGAAGTTGAAGGAGAAAATTGCACATGAAAAAAAAATCCTTTTTAACATGAGTTGTGGTTCCAAACATGCAAGTATTACAGTTTAGACAAGTGAGGTTCCTATAGATTGTAATCTTAAAATATACAAACCATTCGCCATCCTTCTGACCTTAAACTACCTTTAAAACAGAGTTCCATAAATTGGTATCACATATGCTTCTGCAAATAAATAAATACAGGAGTCCCACATGCAGGTCTCTTACTTCTACCAAAAATGTAAAACAATGTATAGTAAATAGAAATATAAATAAATGAGACAAAGAAGAATAAACACTGAAAGTTTCATTAAAAATACTAAAAATAGCCTCATTGCTGTTATGTTATTTAGTGCACCAATTAGCAAAAACTATAAATCAATAATACTCCTTTTGTATTAATCAAGCTTTTCCTGTTTTTACTTTGTTTTTTAACAAATAGAGTGAACTTTAAATTCCGAAAGAATAAGTAATTATTGTCATGGTTTTAAAGAACAGCAATTTGTGGACAGAAATTATTCTAGACATGAACAAATAAACACATCTGTGGAATTAACATAAAAGTTATTTGGTTAACTTTGCCAGAATCAACTTTCAAATACTGAATTTTATATAATATCTGGGGAAAAAATTTAAAAATATGGAAAACAAACACATCATGGGCAAAAGAGCTCCTCAGATTCATCAAAGGGAAATGGAACAAGTGAATTCCTCCATCTGTTCATACATTTGTTTCATTACATTTGGAAACGTGCTGGACAGAGATAACTTTGTTCAATCCTGAAGTGAGACTTGATGTGGTTGTTGTTTCTGGCACCTGACAGCACCATGTAGGATCCATGAAGTCCGAGGAGCTGGCCAGGAAAAGTTAGCTGCCAGTTGCAGCCAGGGAATCAGGGCCCTGAACATAGCCTCCTCTACCTCTCTCCTCTAAGCACACTCAGGAATTCGATTCATCAAGAAAATTCATCATCTCAATTTACTAACAGCAAACTCTTGGCATGAAAAGTTAATCTCTGTGTTCTGTGACACGTCACTCATCACAGAGCTGATTAAAGAGGGACTGTCAGGAAGCTTATACTTTGCCCTGACTTATCTAAGTCGTCTGTGTCTTATATTCATTCACTTTTTTCCATCCAGGAGCAATATTTCTCTTTTCCTTTTTTTCCCTCCCTAGGATCCTTCCCCTCCTCCCCTGGAACACTTGAATAATCTCTTTCCTTTCAGCTACTTCCCTCTTGCAACCAAGAATGGACTCAGTTTAAGTTATATCTCTAAGATCTGAGCTGCCTACAAAATCATGCACTCCTGCTTGCATTGAAATGAGATGCCCCGGTCATCAGCGATAAGAGTTTAACAATCTGGTTTAAAATACAACATCTTAAGCTCTTCTCCATAAGGGCCTGGAGGTTCAATCTCTTTTTTATAGGCACGTGAATGTTAGAATAATCGATTCTGATGTCACCGAAAGTTGTGGGGGTTACATTTGTTACTAGGTCATCCACAAAAACAATATTTTATAAGCCCCACAGTATATCTGGAAAAAATTCACCTTTAACATTTTCTATCAGTCAGGTGAAAATTGTCCCTTTGTGTCACACATCTAATTGTGGGTAGAAAAACTCACCCTAGAAATAGCTTCCACAAAATAAAACAAAACTTATTTTCACAGTAGGGTGTATGAAACAAGGTTTCATGACATGGTATGATTATATCTATACTCTACTCCTAAAACCAAACCAAATTTAACTCTCTTAATTTTATGGTTAGAAAATCTCAATAATAATAATCTCACATTTATGACAATTCTAAGTCTTCAAAACAATATATTTTGAATTTTTATCTTACATTCTTTATTTTTGATGTATTTAGTCTATACTTCAGTAAGAAATTGAGGTGCCATACAAAAATTTTTATAATACAACAGAATTAAAAGTAATGGTTCAAGAAACCAGGGCCCATGAAAAATGGGGTGAAGAAATATAAAGCCAAGACAGGATTCATACCAGGACATAATGAAATCTTACACAATTATTATAGGTAGGCTATGCAGTTTGCTTTGAACTTCTTAGTTGCCAAAGAAAATACACAAATATGACCAGTTATGAGTTTCATAGTACATATGCAAGAAAAAAAAATACATGAAACTTTGAGAGGAATTTCTTCCAAATTTCTGTCCTCTTTAGGTAGAGACTATGTGAACTAGGAAAAAAATATCTTTAAAATTTATTATATTTCTACTTCTTATGGTTCAAGAAAATTCTATGGGCATATATATTCCTGGCCACCAAACGTGTGGACTTGATAGCAAAACAAGCTAGTGGTCTAGATGTTTTGCAGTTGTTTCATGAAGCATGGGCTTGTTTCTCAGGGGAACTCAGCTTTTATTCCTTAATCATATGTTATATAGCAGTGTAGCATATGCTTAAGAATGTGGAATCTGGAATTGACAGATTTTACTAATAGTGTGAACTGCTTCACTTCTTTGGGCATCATTTTTCTCATTTGTAAAATGGGGATAATGCTACTACTGACTTTTTAGGTTTGTTGTGAGGATCAAATTAAAGCACTTATGATGCTGCCTGGAGCACGGTAGCACTAAAAAGGTTAGCTGTGATTAAAACTACTATTACTATTTGCCACTAATATTTATGTCCATATATCACATATACATTTTTATTATAACTTTAATGATTTATGTCCTTATATAACATACCATAGTCTACAATCATAATGTCAACTCTGCTTAAAGAAAAAATATACGTCATTACTGATTGACTATGCAACAGTGTTTTTCCCAATTGAAGTATGTGCATGAACTTCTCTTAAATTGATTTAGTGCTAGTTTGAAATCACAGTATTTTTTTTCTTCCTTAAAAGGCAGTCATAGTCAAGAAAAGAGGCTAATAATAGAACTTTTACATGTCGTTATTTGGAACATTGGTCATAAAATGAAAAAGTCATTGGGTTGATAGATCTCTGGGAAATGGAATCATCAAAAAACTCTTGAAAGTCAGCCATCTACACACAAGTTTTCTGCTGGTGTTAACAAAAAGGGGGAATGCTAAATTATCCAGAACAATTAATTCAGAAGCTAAAAAACAAACTTTCAAAACTTGACACCAAGTATATGCAGGCATGTTTCATGTGAACATAATCTATGAAAAAGAAAACATGTTTGACATTCTTCCTGGCTTGTTACATCCAGTGAAAAAACCAATTCCTTAACTGTATATGTTCTAGTTCCCATTTCAGTGCAATCTCTTTTTTTTTTTTTTTTGAGACAGAGTCTTGCTTTGTTGCCCAGGCTAGAGTGAGTGCCGTGGCGTCAGCCTAGCTCACAGCAACCTCAGATTCCTCAGCTTAAGCAATCCTTCTGCCTCAGCCTCCCGAGTAGCTGAGACTACAGGCATGCGCCACCATGCCTGGCTAATTTTTTTTTTTATATATATATTTTAGTTGGCCAGATTAATTTCTTTCTATTTTTTTAGTAGAGACGGGGTCTCGCTCTTGCTGGTCTCGAACTCCTGACCTCGAGCGATCCACCCACCTCGGCCTCCCAGAGTGCTAGGATTACAGGCGTGAGCCACCGCGCCCGGCCTCAGTGCAATTTCTATTGTAGGTTAACTATATAGAGATTACTTTTCTCATTTAATTAAATTAGACTCATACATCCATTAAATATTACAATCCTCCATGTCACTAATAAATCACTCATCATCCAATCCTTAATTCTACAACACTGAACAAAATCACATGATGTAAGGGTCAAGTCATTTGGCTAGTTCCAAAACGGAATTCATGAAATGCCTGATCCATACTATATTGGAAAAGAGTCCTACACAAAAAGTCAGTCAGAAGACATTTAGTGTCAAGTGCGGTGGCTCATGCCTGTAATCCTAACACTCTGGGAAGCCAAGGCAGGAGGATCACTTGAACTCTGAGCTCAGGAGTTCGAGATCAGCTTGAGCAAGAGCGAGAGGTTTCTAATTGGTTGTATAATTTACCATCAGTCCTTTCCACTGCCCTCTCCCACTGATCCTTGAATAACGTTTCCAGGGAAAAACCTAAAGGAAGACTGTAAGGAAAATGTCCCGGGGGCCTACAATAATGACTTGGAAGATAATGCTAATAATCATGATTGCTAATGAATAACTGGTTTAGTATTGGTATTATGGTTTATTGCTAACATCCTATTTTATGCACAGCAGTTCAACTGAGATTACAAATTTAGACATGCAGGCAACTGTGGCTATTCCTTTGAGTGACTTTAGCACACAGTCCCATGCCTGGCACAGAACTGGTGATCACGATTGTTGAAAAAACAAAAAGCAGTAGTTACTGATGTAACCATGCACTGACTTCTCACCTGCCAAGTCTCTGCGAGTCAGTGAACGGGTATCAGTTGATGAGCCTTATTACTTCCCATCTCTCTCACTGTTGCTCTCTCTCCTTTCCAAGGATGCTCTTTAAGAACTCAGCTAAATTATTCCTTTATCTTAGGCCTCAATCAAGGCAAACTACCTTTTTTTTAATATGAAGGGGTAGGGGGTTGTGAGGAGGGTAGCTCAGTTACGCTGCTTTTTTGTTGAGACAGAGTCTTACTCCATTGTCCTGGGTAGAGCACAGTGGCATCATGGTAGCTCACCGCAACCTCCAACTACTGGGCTCTAAGTGATCCTTCTGCCTGCCTCAGCCTTCTGGGTAGCTGGGACTACAGGCACATGCCACAACACCCAACTTTTTTTTTCTTTCTTTCTTTCTTTTTGGTAGAACAGGGTCTCACTCTTGCTTAGGCTGGTCTCCAACTCCTGAGCTCAAGCAATCCACCTGCCTCAGCCTCCCAGAGTGCTCGGAGCCACTGTGCTCAGCCAAGGCAAACTACCTTGACATCAATCATTCCTACAGAATGTCTGATATTTCCTTTAGTCAGCCATATAGATTTTAATTGACAAATAAATGTCCATCCTTGTTGACATTTTAGAAAGATAAACACACTCATAAAAGAACTAGCTGGCCAGCTGTTAAAGAAAAGTAATAAAATTGCTACCCTCTAAGGAAAGGGTGGTTCAATCTCTTTGTGTTTCTCTATGCTGTCACAATTCTTCAATGGATGGAATAAAGACAACTAAGTGTCCTTCATTTGTAGAAAGCAATGTATTGTAGTGGTAGGAGCAAGAATTTATTCCCAGAGTGACCACCACTTACTGATGTAGCTGTAAAATTTTCCTTCTATGTAAAATAAGATAATAGTACCTTACAGGCTTTCTTGTTTGTATCAGATAATCGTATATAGGTCACTTGGTGCTGTGTCTGAAACATCACAGCTACTCATTAAATAATATCCATTGTTTTTGATATTTTGCCAGTTAAAAAAAAGAAAAATAGAATGACAACAGAATAATTATTTAATCTTCTGGCAAACTGATTTGTCATGTCAGAATGAGGGAGGTCTCAGGAACAAAGCCTGAACTTGCTTCTATTTTTTTCATAAGGACAAAAAAATATGAGGGTGTGAAATCCCACCAAAAAGGCGCCTTCGAACCTTTTGCCATTCCCAGGAGAAATGTGTGATTCCTTTAAAATGGTCTCCTGAGCATTGTAAAGACAACTATGGCGCAGGACAGGCTGGTTTGAGTCGATTCCTAGGAAGTAAGTAATGACATCCTCTGAGCTTACAATTCCATCCTGAATTGTGTTCAACAGGCGAATTCCAGCTTGCAGTAGGAAAGCAGAGCCAACGTGCTTGGGTGATGGCCACAAATCAACGGGGCTTTGGCACCATCTAACATGATGGTGGGGCCTCTCCTAACCAGTGTTTTTATCCCCTTAGTCAACTGAAATTCTGCCTCTGTGAACACACATTCATGAAACCTTCAGGAGATTTTAATGTTTAAAGAAAAAAAAGGTCATTTATGTTTTCTCAACACTGAAAAATTATACTGATGATATTTATTTTAAACACCACGTATTTTTCCTGTAGCGGAAAAGCCCGTTATTATTACAGCTGAAAGCAATAACTCCCAAACTGGGAAACATTTCCAAATCAAAAACTTGTGATTATCACGATGCCTGGATGCCTAGCTATATTATTTTATTTGTTTGCTTATTTCACAGGCAGAGGCATTCCTTAAACGGTCAAATATATATGAAGACATATATATTTAGTGAGTCTTAAAGCTGCTGTTGTCTATAAGTATCAAAATATCCAAATCTCATATAAAAGATTGGAACAGATTATTTATTTTAGTAGCTTGGGGATTTTCCACTTCCATTTATCTGAACCTGAGCTAATATCCAAAAAAAAGCCAAGAGGGAAGACTCTTTGGAATTTGTCTTTTTCTCCCCAACCTTTTATTTTGAAAAATGTCAAACCTACCTAAAAAATTGCAAGAACGGTACAAAAAACATCTATATGTGAAGATTTACCAATGGTTGACATTTTAACAGATTTTTTTTCTCTCTCTCTCTCATTTACACATGTGGTGTGTGTGCATCAGTATACACACATGTGTACATATTCTCTCATTCTGAATCACTTGAGAGTCATTTGCAGATTTTGTGACTTTGAATCCCTAAAATACTTCAGTGTGTACCTTCTATAAGGTGTAGATGTAGGATATTATCCCACATCACAGCAATACAATTATTATATGCATAAAATATAATAAATCATACTATTATTAATACATAGTCCACATTTAATTATTCCACATCGACTCAATAATGTCCTATAAAGCTGGGAATTATTTTTTGTTTTGTTTTATTTTCTTTTATGTTTGTGTGGAGAATCTGATCAAGAAACCTTTATTCTAGAACATGCCCGCAGGTTTGTCTTTCATGACACTGGCAGTTTTTAAGAGCCCAGGACAATTATTTTGCATAACGTTCCTCCTCCATTTGGAGTTGTATGTTTTCTCACATTTAGATCACTTAGATTCAGGTTACACATCTTTGGCAGGTATGAAAGAAAGCAATGTCTTGTGTCTATTTTTATGTAATTATTTGGTCTCAATTTTTTGCTCACTTTTTCTCACTCATCCAAATAGTGCAATATGCAAGAGGGCAATCAAGCACTTTTAGTGCAGCTTCTTATTATTCGAATGCCCTGGCCACTGATCTGCAATACCTCTGGGCATCAGAACACCTACTTCACGGTCACTTGCCCAGTGGAGCAGATACAGAGAGACAATTTTAAATAGTAATGGTTCAGGTACTCAGAACGTACTCATTTTCACTGAACGTCCTTAGAATTGTTTTGGGATGGAGTCTCAGTGGAATTCCACCTTGTATACCTACTAGGTGTCTGGAATTAGGCACTGCCAAAATGGACATCATACCTAGGAGACATCACAGTATGAGGAGCAGGTGTCACAGTGGGCTGGAAAGATAACAGAAATACATTTCCAAACACACCTCTCTGCACCAACTGGTAGATTCACTGAGGTCTGACAAATATGTAGGGCTTTCCACGGCAGATATTTAAAATAGAATCAAACCATATCAGGAAGGAGATTCTGGAGTTGTTTTCTCTGTAAGTCTTTGAAGATAATAAAATCTTTAATCATCTGGAATAGTTTAGGTAAAGTCATGCCAAAGTTGAAAATGCTGAGGACTACATCCTAATTATTTTTTGCTTCCAAGAGCTTAATTAAGTGTTATCATCAAGTTGGATTTTTTAACATAAATAATAACTACTAGTAAAATTTGGAAATGAGGGTAGAATTCTTTCTCTAAAATATTAAGGAGGAAGTCAATCACTGCTATGAGTTAAAAGGACAAAATAAAACTAATGATTCCAATTCTGTACCACTAGTATATTTCTTAATATAACATCATATATCTATATTTAAAATCCAAAAAGTACTCAAATGAAATAATGAAATCAGCAATAAATAAGCCAGAAAATATTTATTGAATATTGTATGTAAGTATTATAAGCTATAAACAAATTACAACCCAGCTTCTGAATAGGAGGATCTATAATTTAGCACGAGGCATGCAAAATTCATGCAAATGGTAGGGCTCCATGTGATGGTAATTAACTAACCCACATATAGACTGGAAGGGCATTAGGAGAAGATGCAGTGGAAGAAATGTTAACACACACCTGACCACAGAAGGGCCAGAACTGGGTCTGGATTGCAACTCGATGGGCCAGGAGGACCAAGAAGAAAGCCACAGAGGCACAGAGGGGCAGCTATGTCACTTAATCCTGATATAAAACATCATGAGGACAGAATTGTGTTTGGCAAGCCAGGGATAAGCAGGCTGTTCTAACTTGCCACATTTATACAGATGTTTGAGGTCAGGTACACAAGGCAAAAAGAAGTATGATAGGGAGCCTAAGAAGAATACCTGCATGCAACAACTTATTTGGCTAAAAATCACACTGTCTATACAGCACCTCCTCTGTTGAGCAAACCTTGGCCTCAAGAGAGACATGGCAGGGAGTATGTATAAACAAAAGAGCAATAGTAATCCTGAAAGCTGTACACAAAAACATAGCGTTACTGTTCAGTTTAATCCTCTGGAGACATCACTTGGTGAAATACACTTTCATGAGAAGTACATTTTTTAGCATTAAAAAAAACTGGCAGCTTCATGAAAATACAGTAGATTTATCTCTTGAACAAATCAAGCCAACATCATTCAGCACTACCACTTACACCTCCGGGACACAACTTTTGCAGATGTGCAAATACTGGGGCATTAAAGATATCTGTAGTGTTAATAATGAGCTTGATCTTTACAGTTAAAAACCTTAACGTTACTGGTTAGAGAACCACCTATAGGCCACTGAGGAATGTTCTGTATCTAGTTCAGTGGGCATATGGCACACAAATAAGAATCAGATTCCAGACTATGATGAAGTACAAAGTACAAATTAAGGCAATAAAGGATGACGAGGCACTGGTTTATACCATATATCAGCAAACTATAGCTTGCAGGACAAATTCAGTCCACCACTTATTATTACAAATAAAATTTTATTGGAGCACTGCCATACCCATTTATTTAGGTGCTTTCCTGATATGTGGCAGAGCAGAGTAATTGTGACAGAGACCACATGGTCTACAAAGCCTAACATATTTGCTTTATGGTCCTAGATAGAAAAGATTGCCAAGCCATGGTCTCTACTTTTAATTGTCAGAGCCTTAATTTCTCTTCCTATAAAATATGTGTATTTGTTTCCTACTGATACAGTAATAAATTACCACCAATTGAGTAACGTAAAACAACACAAATTTATTATCTGACAGTTCTGGAGGCCATAAGTTGTAGGCAGGTCTGTGTTCCTTCTGGAGGTTCCAGAAGAGAATCTGTTTCCTTGCTTTTTTCAGCTTCCAGAGGCCACCTGCATTCTTTGTCTTGTGGCCCGTCTCATCTTCAAAGACAGCACTTCCAATCTCTTTCTTTCTACTTCTGCCACAGGATGTCTTCGTTTCTTCTCTGCTTTCATCGTTACATCTCCTTCTCTGGCTCTGACCCCCCTGCTTCTCTCTTCTAAGGACACTTGTGATTACACTGGACCCACCAAAACAATCTAAATAATCTTCTCATCTCAAGGCCCCTAACTTAATCACACCTGCAAAGTTTTTATTGCCATATAGCTTAACATAGTCGCGGGCGAGGAATTAGGACAGGGCTATCTTTTGCGGGGAAAAACATTCAGCCTACTACAACGTGTCAAAAAATTTACTTCCCAAAGGGCTTGTAGGTGTTTAAAGAACAAAACCAAAGTTAGCCAAGTGTGATATAATATAACACAGACTTTTTATCATCCAGCAAACTTTCCCCACATTTCTTAATTCTTCTTTCTCCAACCCTTCCCTCTGAATCTTAACCTTTTTTCATAATTATGCACTGCTGTCTCAGAAGACAACTGAACAAGGTTAAGTTCTTGCACTTGAAACTTCACATTTTATTTGGAATCTCAAAGATTTTATTAAAATTTAAATCTACAATCACCTTAAAATTTTTATTAAAAAAAAAAAAAGCATACTACATATGTTTATCCCTGTTATTTAGAGGAGACAAAACCTCTATCTATCTTATAGATACCAATATGTATCTATAAGACAGGGTATAATGAATGCCATAAAAAACAAAAAGGTAAAGTGGTACGTGTATTTGGATGATTCAGAGGTTAGACTTAGGAAGGAGGACACCAGGAAAGGCTTTAAGCAATGGCCTCAGTTGAGAAGGGGCAGAAGGAAAAGCACAAGAAAAGACAATGTGTTGCGATGCTGCCCGGGGAACCTGCAGGGGGGAGCAAGTCCTACAAGGTTCACTAGTCACAGGTTCTGGGAAGGAGGGGGGCAAACAGATGTGGAAGCCTCAAACTCTGGACCGGAGAATGCGCATAACTTATAGATGCTGAAGGGTTTTGGTCTGAGTAGATGCTGGGCCAAAGCTGTGCTGATGGGATATTAGTCTGGTCAAATTTTAGAGGAAAAGGGGAGACAGGATGTAACATGAAGGGAACGCCTTTTCATTCTATCCATTGCATGTTTCCAGAGGGCAATGCCAGCCTCAGCATCAGACTTCAGAGGCTGTTTTCTTCTTTCACTTTCTCTTTTTCTCTCTTCCTGGCTTCTTCTCTTTTCTTCCCTTTCTTTCTTTTTTTTCTTTTTTAATTTTATTTTCTGTAGGGAGTAATGCATGGATTCTTGGCTCTGTGGAAATTTGTGTAAAACTTGATAAAACAAAATACAAATTGGCACTCTTACTAAGAAACAAGTGGATCACAGACTGCCTTCCCTGACTTTAAAAAACAGACTGACAATATTTTGATGTAAGACTTCAAAATACAGTTAATGATCATGAAAATCAGCCAGCTTTTCTGGAAAACCTCTGTGAAATTGCCCATAATTTATCCCTGTAATATACTTTTCCATGTCAAAAGTTTTTAAAGTTTTTAGTTTTTCGTTGTTGAAGTTTAGATTTTTTCCTTCTACTTTAAATTGATCAGCATTATTTTCTATAATTCACTATACTATGTAGTTCATCATTTCCAATACTGGAGGTATAAATTGTTTAAAAAGACTTTTTTTTATTTTTTTAATGTGGATTAATCTTTTTTTTAACAGTAGGGTTTGGGTTTTTTCCCCCTGACAGACTTTTTATTTTTAATTTATTATTTCAGAATATTACAGGAGTAGAAACGTTTTAGTCACATAAATTGATTTTGCACCATTTGAGTCAAAGTTATAGGTGTGCCCAGCCCCCAGACAGTGTGCATTGTATCTATGTTGTATTTTTATAATTTTGTCAATTAAATCTTTTAAAAGCATTAACATATGTCTTTTAAAGAATTTTTTAAAAAATTATTTTTTCCAGAATTATATTCATGGGATTTTAATATTTCAAGATTGAGATTTTTGGGATTTTAAATTTTAAGGGTTTTGATTGTTCAGGATTTCAACATTTGGCCTTATGACTTTCAGGTCGGCGTCTTTCAGGATTATGGCCCAACCCCCCCATTACGGAGATTCAGCGCATTCCCCCTTCAAATTCTCATGCCGGCTATCAGCTTTCCATGTCCTCATTTCCATCATCTCTACTTAATTCAGGCTCTTACCACCTGTTAAGGACTGAATTGTGTCCCCCATAAAGGTATATTTAAGTCTTAACTCTCTGAATCTCCAAATATGACCATATTTAGAAGTGGGATTTTTGCAGATGAAATTAGTTAATATGGAGTTTTGCTGGATTATGGTGGGCCCTTAATCCAATATGACTTGTTTCCGTATAAGAAGATGTGGACACACACAGAGGTACCTTCACTCTTCACACCACGGGAAGACACAGACAAATGACAGAATGTTCTGCAACAATGGATGGGTGATTAAGCCATGATGGCTCTGTCCTCATGAATGGAATTCATGCCCTTGTAAAAGGGCTTGAAAAAACCCCTTTGTCCTTCCATCTTTTCCACCACGGGAAGACACAGAAAGAAGGTAATGTTTGAGGAACAGGCCTTCACTACACATTGAATCTGCTGGTGCCTTGGTCTTGGACTTCCCAGCCTCCAGAACTGTGAGAAAAAAAAATTTAAAAAATTTGGTTCTTTATAAATTATTCAGCCTCAGATATTTTGGTATAACAGCACAAACAGACCAAGACAGAAGATCATAGCAATAGTTCAGATGAGAGACCACGGTGACTAAGACAGAGGGGCAGTCACCACATAAGAAGTGGCCTGATTCTATCTACATGTGAAGGTGGGGCCAAAAGAGTTTGCACTTTTAACGATGGCTCTGGGACCACAATGTAATGTCGTAACTTCTCAACTAGACTGTAAGTTCTTTGTGGGAAGAGCCCAGGTCTTATGTGTCCCCAGGAATTTCTCCCACCTTTGCCCCGGCATCTTACCAAAAGCAGATGTTCCCTTTAGAACACATTCTTGATTGTTCAGCAGGAAGGAACTAAACAGTGTCCAGAGACTCAACAATGTCATGCAAGCATGATTCCAGAACACTTGCCATTGGAATCAATGACCAACTATGTCACAAAACATTTTCTGGGACAATTCCCAACCTTTATCCCTTGCCAAACGCCCTACAGCATGTCACTTCACTGCTATAAATTTAGATATATTTAAGTATTTCAATACTGTATTATTAGGCATTGAGAATTTTTTTTTATTCCATAAGCTTTACTTGACATGCTCTTCTGGTTTGAAAACAAACAAAACCCCAAAGAAAAAGGTGTAACTTGGAGAATTCAAGCATAGAACTGAGAATAAAAAGCACATTGGATTATTGGCTCAAGATCCTTTAAATGAAAGAGAAAAAAAAAAGAATTTTTTTTCTTCTGAGGATAATGTCTTGGAGATTTACAAATGATTTGGAGATGTGATAACTGATTGTTTGCTCCCTGAAGCAAACATTAACCAGGAAACAGAATCTTCAGCATTGGGATGTCAGGAAATGGAGTGTCTGGAGGCAGCAGTGTCAGCACTCACATTCAGCCTCTTGTATGCCGGTGGTTATAATTTCTAGCTAAGGTAACTGAAAGTGTATTTGGATCACTAATATCTCGGGTAAAGAAATGCAGGAGCTGATTAGTAGGGAAAATTAGGAAAGGATACCCCTTGGCACCTGCTAAGACACATAGGCAGAGAGTGAACCAAGCACTGCACTGAGATTCAACATATCTGGTTTTCATTTGGAAACAACCCTTCTTATTTTACAGTTTTGTGCCTCTGTCTCATTAGCTGAGAAAAGGGAACCAAGTGATCAGCCTCCCTTTTTTCCATCTCTAAAGATGAGGCTACTTGTATAGCTTCTGCAGTGAGCAGACAATATTGGGACAGAATGGATAGCTCAGTAACTTGCCTTTAGAAGTCAGGTTTATGTTCTTTGGATAGAGATCAGTGTACGCAGATACCATCCCTAAATGCACACCAACCAAGCCCCCAGGCACAGAGAGAGCTAGAACTGAAAGAGAAATGGTAAGAAGAAAAGCATTTTAGGCCTTATGGGAAATGCATGATTTTCTTGACATAGAAATACAAATAAAAATAGTTGTCAGCCACTTTAGGAAGAGAGAAAGATAAAGTCAAAAGGGAAAAGAGAGATGCTTGTATAGAGATGGGACAGAAAATGAAGGTAAACGGGAGAGAAGTTGGAGGAGATAAAGGTGGTTGGAGACACATACAGGGACAAATTGCACCCCACCCCTGGCTACTTGGACATTCCCACCGTGGCCAAAGCAGGACCTGCTTGAAGACTGGAGTGCACCCAAGTGCTTCAAGAAACCCTGTGGTCCGGGCACACTCGCTGGCCTGATCCGGGGGCTGTGCCCCAGACAAGAGCAGATGACAAAATATCCCTGTGGTCTGTACCTTACTCTCCTATCCTCTGCAAAACGTTCAGAGTGGGTGCTTAGTTAATATTTGTCAAAGGTGATTGAAAAGTAAATATTTTAATACAGTACATCAAAAGCAAGATAGATCCTTATTTCACCTTTGGAAATCTGATACTGGCAGGAAAAGTGGTGTAGTCCTTTGAGAATGGCAGCAGAGTGCGGTAAAAATAGAATGTGGGAAGAAATCAATATCCAAAGGTGGGAGAGGCCGGCAGGTCCAGAAAAACATTTGTGCTGAAGAAGTACATGTGCTGAACACAGAATGGCATATCGCCCCCCTCCCCCTCACGCACACACACTTCATATGATCCACAGATCTATCTGGGAAATGGGCAATAAACCCACTTCTGAAAAATGGGTATTACCAGCTGAATCCCACTATACCCTTGTTCTGGGAAACAGAGGGAATAATTTCTAACAGATCCAGCTAGAAGGTTTTAGTGTTGAAGGCTCTAGAAGGCCATGTGATTGTTCCTTCCTGTGATTGTTTAGTCTGTCTTTGTGACATTTTATGAAACTTCATTGTCACACTGCAGCCTCCCAGGGCTCTATTCCTCCTCTGATTCCAAAGAGTTGTTGGGTTTCTTACTCCTCCTAAAGCTCTTAGCTCCAACCTGGCAAATGCAAAGGTCTGCGATCCCCCGTTTGTCTTTAAGGCCTCTGTACAGCAATACAGCCAAGTCACAAAAGCCCTGCACAGGCTAGGTGTCTCACGCATGTAATATGCCTGTCCTAAATACGTTCAGTTTGAAAACATTAGGTCTTTATTCTTCAGATTTTTCAAACTATACAGTTTCTTTACTGAAAATGAGAGATACCTACATTAAGATATATACACAGAGAGAATTAGGCATTGTTTTTTTAAAATGTAGCAAAATATTAACTGATGAAATCCTTGTCCCAATGCTAAACGTATACCTTAATGGGGAATTCACTCTTGGAACTATGCCAGCAGTAAAGAATATTAAAAATGTCTGCAAAATTTGCATATACTGGCTGTTTCTGGATCTGAGAATAGGAAAAATATCTGAATGGGATTATCAGCTGATATTACTTTCAGAAATGAACACTTGAAATCTGCAACCTACAATCCAACATGGCAACAGAAGATGCAAATTATTACTGTACATTGTCCTGTTTTTAAAAAAGAAATTGATCATTAGGTTGAGATGGTAATTTAAGAGAAAACCTAAGATCTCAGAACCTCTATGGCTAAACCTGGGGTGATAAATGGGCAATATAGGTGTAGGGGTGAGAGTGCATCCCCTGAAGTGAGGGTGGGCATCAGGTACTATGGTATGATGCTTCTTTAAACCTTTCAATATAATTATAGAACAAATATCATTTAACCAATAACCACTGACTAAAAACAGAGTATTAAATACTGTCCTACTATGGGATTTGCAGTGTTGAGAGCAGAGTTCATATGTTGAGAAGAAACCTGGTGATTTAGCATCTCTTTTTCTTAGTGGAGAAAATGCTTCTAATTAATGGTATTATTTGAAAATACTGGTAAGATGTCTTATGACAATAAATTTTATTGCCTGATTCTCATGTTAATTACAACCTGGCCTAAAAAGCCCCATAACCAATAACTCTCCCCCTTTTCCTCTCTTCTTCCTCCTCCTTCTTCTTGTAAGAATTCAGCATCATTTTTTTAAAAAGTATTCAGCATCATTTTCTTTTTTTAAGAGATAGAGTCTCGCCCTGTTGCCCAGGCTGGAGTACAGTGCTATGATCATAGCTCACTGCAGCCTCAAACTCCTGGGCTCAAGTGATCCTCTTGCCTCAGCCTCCCGCATAGTTGGGACTATAGGCGTGCACGACCACACCCAGCTAATATATATATATATATATATATATATATATATATATTTTTTTTTTTTTTTTTTTTTGAGACAGAGTGTCACTTTGTTGCCCGGGCTAGAGTGAGTGCCGTGGCATCAGCCTAGCTCACAGCAACCTCAAACTCCTGGGCTTAAGCGATCCTACTGCCTCAGCCTCCCTAGTAGCTGGGACTACAGGCATGAGCCACCATGCCCGGCTAATTTTTTTGTATATATATTTTTTAGTTGGCCAGATAATTTCTTTCTATTTTTAGTAGAGACGGGGTCTCACTCTTGCTCAGGCTGGTCTCGAACTCCTGACCTCGAGCGATCCACCCGCCTTGGCCTCCCAGAGCTAGGATTACAGGCGTGAGCCACCGCGCCCGGCCCTTATATTTTTTAATTTTTTGTAGAGAGAGGGTCTTCCTATGCTGCCCAGGCTGATCTCAAACACCTGGCCTCAAGCAACCCTTCTGCCTCGGCCTCCCAAAGTGCTAGCATTACAGGTGTGAGCCACCACGCCCAGCCTCACCATCATTTTTACTGAAATAGGACATATAATGCTACTGGAAAGAAAATCACACCTTAAAAGATTTGCAGAACTTTAGAAGATTGTCATTAATTTAACAGATATCACTGGGACACTATTATTGGTGGACCAGAGCAAATAGCAGGCAGTCAGGGGAGGCAGCGAGGAGAAAAGGTAGATAAGCAGTCAACAGAAGGACCAGATCAGAAGATTGAAAGGAGGGTGGGGTGGAGCAGAAAGGTGGGGGATTAGACAGAGGATAAACCAGGCAGGTGTGAGAGAGAACTAAAGAATGGAGTGATGGTCAGGAAGCGTAAATGTGGGCAGATGAGGGGCCTCTGGCAAGTAAAGAAGGTAGACTAGGTGGAGGGTGAAAGACTGGATAAAATACAGGAGATGAGAAAAGCATTTGCGTTAGTCACTGTTCCAGCCAGCTGCTCTGTAAACTAAAAGCTTGAATGTTAATATGCCCAGGGACTCCCTGTCACTGTGCCGTCAGCATGCTGAGGACTCCCAGCGTCTATCATTACTTCAGCCCCTTCCTCTGAGATCCACCTTCACACACTCGGTTCCCTACTGTTCTGAGTTTGCCCGGCAGACATCTCCAACCTACCCTGCCCACCGCTGCACCCATGCTTCTCCGCCCCAGATTTGTGTCTCCCAACCAGCACTTTCCACCTTGGTACAAAGCAGCACTATCCACCCACTATTTATATCAGACATTAGGTGAAATTCTCCATTCCTACTTGTCCCTTAACCCTCCTCCACTTTTTAACCAACAGCAAATCCTTTAATTTTACATCAAAGCCTTCCATACCTGGCCTTCTTCACTGCTGCTACCTTAGTTAAGTTCTCCATCATTCCTGTGATGAACTATTGAAACAAACGCTGAACCACTTCCATTCTTGTGCATTCTAATGTATTCTCCACACATTGCATCTCATCTCCCCCTGGATCAAAACCCTTCAGAACTGCTTCCTCATTCAGATCCAGGTAGAAGAGCACTCGGGGACTGGATTCCATACTGCTTTAGGGCATCAGGGACTTTGCACATCTCCTTCCTGTGCCCCGAATACTCTTCACAGAGCTGAAATGTTCCATCCTTGGAGTTCACCCTTTCTAGAGTGATTCCCTATTATTCTCTATCTTAATGTCCCATTTTTTCCCCTTCAGAATTTAGCATTTATTTATTACTAGGTTTTTTTTTTTACTGTTAAAAACAAGATTATTAATTGAACCCATTAGATTATGGGTTCAATTTGGGCAAAAGCAATATCCATCTTATTCACTATTGACTCCTCCACTACCTAATATACTGCCTGGAATGTAGAGGCATCTAAAGATCTATTCAGTCAATCAATCCATCAACCAACCACTGTCTCACAAGGTCAAAGTCTGCTGGGGGCTGCATTATGTTTTGTGTTATTTTCCTGCTTTGAACATCTAGGACATTGTTTACATCATTACTTTGACAATTAAAATATGACTTTCTTGTGGTAGTTTTTCACTGTAGTCCTCAACTGTTACTGCTTTTTAATATTTTGCCAATCTGTCTTCGAAATCAGATTTGAAAGTCTTTAATGGCAAGGATCAAGTCCTTAAATAAATTCACTCACTTAACAAGTGAGCGGCAGACACTGTTCTGGGGGCTGCAGGCACAGAGTCATATAAAGACAGGTATGGTTCTCAGCCTCAGGTATAGGTTACCCTCACAGTCATTAATTTAATCTATTTAGCATCCTATGCACCAAGCACTGACGTAGACAAAAGAAATGCCACAGTAAACAAAGAGAAATCCCTGTCCTTGTAAACTCTTGTTCCTGTGTGAATTTACATGTGTACATAACAATACTTAACTTCTAACATTAAAGTTGTCAATACAAAGCTATAGATTTGATGTCAAAACACTAAGTTGGGAAGAAGTTAGATAATCATGTGTTTATAAAAATTCAGTGCCGTGCTCCTTCAAGTCTTAGGCAATTATGAGAAGGCAAAATCAGAAGAAAGGGCAGCTCTGGAGCTCTGAGTACCATGATTCTTTCAAACCATTTAAAGCAGATAAAAATTGCCTCTATTTTCTTTTTTACCTAATCCATCTTATCAATATGAGTGAACTGTCTATGCATAGAAATCTGCTTTATGCCTAAGATAATTATTGGGATTTAAGAAAGAAAGAAAAGAGAATGGCTGGGGTTGAGAAACTAGAGACCAACTAAACTCAAGTGCTGCCCTTCAAGTGCTCCAGTAACTTACACCACATTTCAGACATGTGATTTCACTCACCAAGTATTTTAAGTAGTTTAATATGCTGTACCATCAAATGACAAAGAGCATTCTGGATTTTTAAAAATAAATAAAAACCATGCAGCTTACTCTGCAGTAGGATTTAACTCCAACTGAGGGATGAAACAGAAGAAATGTGCTATGTCTCGACTTAGACACTGCCAATAGGAGACGGGAAATTTTTACAGGATTGTCATCTAATTCTTGGATTTGATGTCATCACATGGAGCTCTGCATCAGGGTACTTTTCTGTAATCATCTTTCAGAATCCTTATGTGGACTAGTAAGGTTCTTCCCGAATAATCTTAGAAGAGAGCTTTTACTTCAAAGAGTTTCCCTATACTCAAAGGTCAAAATAAATAGGCTATAGGTTCAGTAATTAACACTAAAAAAGAAAAAAATAAGTCCTACCATTGAATTGTAGAGCCTGGAGTCTTTCAATATCAAAGGCAGGTCTTTGTGCCATTCCTCATTTTATTAATAGATGAGAGAACTGAAATCCTGGGAGACTGAAGAACTTCCCAAGGTCAACATGCTAATGAGCAGCACAAGCAAGATTTAAAGTTGGTGGCAGAGTGACCTCTCCACTTTTCCAAGGCTGCTGTCTTTCTCATCTCCTCTCCCTTAGTCCTTCTCAGTGCTCTCCCATCACATCTTGCCACTCACCCTGCACCACCCAGAGCAGCAGCAGGAGTAGAAACCCAGGCTACTGAAGGACGGAGAACACAGAAGAGTCAGTCTCAGCTCTGCACCAGTCTACTGCTCAGGGCTGACGCCCAGAAACCAGGACCTGCCACTGCCCGAGTGTGATGTGAGCTTGCTTAGATGTTCTGCACAATATAGGCTGACTGTCTCTTTATGTTCTGGGAAAATGCAACTGAATGTATTATTTTACGTCTGTAGTCCATTAGCGCTATGCACTTTTTGACTTAAAATGAGGTCATTTTCACTTAAGAGACTGAATTGGACATTAAAATTGTATTTTGAAAAATAAAATTTTAGCACGCCCTTTTTGAATCAGATGTGTCAATCCTTCAAAATGAGCACTTACTTATTACCATCTAGCTCTGGCCTTCTACAAAAACTTTTCTGACCTCATAAAATCCACAAGACGCATAATCTGTTGAAGAATCATTCATCACTGCCATCAAAAGTTAGAAGTCCTTTTAGGAAGACTGTGTCTAAAATTAACAATTTAACATGTGCTGCTGCTGCAAAAGGTCAATTTACATATTGGTTCATGGACCATGACTTTTCACTTAGATCAATGCTTTGCCAAATTAATTTTGCTCGTTTTCAGTTCCAAGTTGTTTTACGCACATACAAAAAGTGAAGCAATAGCTGTCAATATGCCGGCTTCATTAGCAGAATTTCTCACAACCTTAAATGATATCAATTTTACATCAGTATCATCAGACGCTTCAAATGGAAAATAGAGTGAACTCCAATAATAATTTGGTCTTCTTCATGTACTTCATTGAATCAAAGTAAATTTTTGGAAATTCATTCTGTTGAAGGTGAAACATTTAACATTATTGTGAATGCTCATTGTAAATTCAGTATTAAATTTAACATTATAAATAAAACATAAAAGTATTCAGGCTGAAAGGGTTATACATTTCTATACTAAAATTGGAATTAAGAATAGCCTCCATTTAGCAGAATTTACTCCAAATTTAGCATTTACCTAAACGGTAGAAAGTATTTTCTCAATTAAAATATACTCTGATCTACAGAGAAGAGTCAGCTGGAAATGTCAACGGTTTCTAATTTGTTAATCATAAAATGTAACCTTGAAGAAGACTACTGGCAAATTTATTTTTTAAAAAAGAAGATGAGGTGGAGGAACCTACTAAAAAATATATATTCCATAAAATACCAGTGACGCAGTATAGGGGAAAGTACATGCAGAAAGGAGCAGAATAAGACCCAGAGAGAGACAGACACAGAGTCGCTCCTGATGTCTCACTCTCTGGAAACCCAGAAACTCTCTCCATGTTGTTTCTGTGAGAAACCTTGCATCCTTGAATGCTGTCATTTTTATTTGAGCTCGTTTGAGTGGACTGGGTCTTTGCAAACCACAGAGCCTCGCTGTATTTACTTTTCAAGTGATCCTTCCTCTGTGCTCCGTAACACAGGCTTCAGCTCTCTGAGGCAGCACTTTCACAGAGCTGTGATGCTTCATTTCCTTAGCTGTCTCTCTCTTAATCTTCGAGTCTTTACGGCACAAACCACGTTCCAGTCGTCTTAGCACAGAGGCCAACATATAGTCACACTTAGTAAATATATGGCAAATAAATGAATATTTATAAAGATCAAGACTAACTTCTTTATTTATAAATTTATAGATAATAATCCTCATTTCATGAAGGATGTCTTACTATCCTGAATTTTGTTATAATCCTTATGCCTTTTGATTGCATTTTGCTCTTCTAGTATGTTACATTATTTATCATGTTCCACATTTGGAAATATTTTTTCCTTTATCTACCTCCTCAAGTGAACTGAGAGTTCCTCTTCAGGTGTTTAACCCCAGTATATGCATCCAGCAAATGTTCAATAAATATTTAAGAATTAACTAATAAATTAGTACACAAATGAAAGAACAAATGAAGTGTGGCAATGGAGATGTTCTGTGGCCGAAAAGAAACCACTACAACAGTGGGAGAAACTCAATGACTTAATGATGATGAATAGTGGTAAATTCTGAAATTGAACTATGCACACACACACACACACACACACACACACACACTACTCTTTGTTCAGTCTACAGTTTTCCAGTGAAGTTCAGAATATTTCTGTGAAAAACCATAAATAGTCTTCGGACTATTTGGACTATTATTTCGGCTTGGATTTTCCTGCTTCTCTTTGATAACTTTTGACCCTGAGGCACTGAGAGTAGTAGAAGACAGTTGAAGTAGTAACAGAGAGTTGAAGAGCTGTTTGACTCCTAAAAATCTGCAAATATTTTTGTTGGTCTCAATAGAGACTAGGCGAACCAAAAATAAATGAGTATACTTTTTCTCCAATGCTATCTACAGTTGACCCTGAGAAATGATCACAAACATCGTCCGCATTAAGTCATACTCTTCCTCAATCTCGACTGACACACAACATATAATAACTGATTAAAGCATTTGGTTAATTCAGATTTAAAAAGAAAATACTTTTCTAAAATAATTCGAGGAAAATATTTTATGTAACAGATTTATGAAAAGAATAGCAAAAATCCATACCTCATTTTACATGCAACATCACCACGGAAGGCAAACATACTGGAGGGCATTTTGGAAACTAAATGCAGATCAGTAACAACAATACTAGGAAGAATGTCCCATTGGAACATAAATGTAACTAAAAATACTCAAACTATGAACTGACTATAAATTATTCAATAAGTAACAAGTAAGTTGCTTTTTCAAAATTCATATTTTAAAATGACAAACTACATAATAAAAATTATGAATTCCACTCTACATGCAACTCAATGATTCTGAGACACACTTGTTAATACTTAGATTGGCATGACTCCATCTGCTGAGGAAAGGGCTAAATACAAAACTGTAGTTTGCAAGACACGCAAAGACCCAATTCTTCCCCCCAGCATGACCGGCTCATACAAGCAACCACTGGCAGACTCCACTTATTATCATCGTTAAGGACATGCAATTTGAATTATCTTAGTCTCCAGAATCAGAAAATTGGTTCCATGCAGAAGCCTACAATTACTCTGAAACAGCCAGGGATTAACAATGTATGTATTATTGAAGATGTCTGCCCCAAAGAGCACTTTTGGCTTCAGTCTATCTACAATTTATCCATATTCCATCTTGCAAGGAGAATTTTTAAACATGACATTTTGATCAAATGCATGGCCTCCTGAAGTCCTCAGAGACTTGGGTGAACTCATATTCACATTTTAGTTACACGTCAAGAGGAGCCTTTGCCACTATTAACGTGAATGGGGGTGACAACCCAATTTTCATCATCCCTTTGATAATTAAAATAATTGGAAAATTGAAACACCAGCAATGTGTTTAATTTTATAAAGACCATTCTTAGGGTGAGCTTTAATTTTTCTGAAGAGTGTGTGTGATCAGTGAAGCAAGCATACGCTGAGAACCCTGCTTCCCCGGCCCTGCCAACATAGATGACCCATGGTAGAAGTGCCTTGTGAAGACAGTATATGTATTTATACATAATTAGTACATAAGCTCTATGTACTTAGAGCCTGTCATTCACCCAGTACATTCAGCAAAATGTCACTTAAAGGTATGCTCCGGCAGGGCTCCTCAGAGTCGGAATTTTTCATATTCTAAGGCATGCTCTCCTACTTGCTAAGTCGGAATCTGGAGGTCAGCTGAAAGAAATGTTTAATTTTAGCATGTTTCCTGAGAGATTTTTAGATAGTCTGGCTGAATCAGTTACTGACTCTCATTTGGGAACCCCTAAGCTATTCTAGCCACATACTCTAGCTTTCCATGTTGTGGGTTTGTGTCCTTCAAAAAGATATGTTGAAGTCCTAACCCCCAGAACCTCAGAATGTAACCCCCTATGTAGGGTTGTTGCCGATGTAATTAGTTAAATTAATATTAGGTCATATTGGAGTCGGCTGGGCTCTCCATCCAATATGACTGGTGCCCTTATAAGAAGAAGCAAGAAACATACAGAAAGAGCATGATGGATGCTGGAGGGAGGGACCGGAGTGACGCAGCTGCATGCCAAGGACCCCCAAGGACTGACGGCCACCAGAAGCTGGGAAGTGGCGAGGAAGGATACGACCCAGAGTCTCAGAGGGACCATGGCCCTGTGGACACCTTAATGTCGGACTCCCAGCCTCCAGAACTGTGAGATAATACGTTTCTGTTGTTTTCAGCCACTCAGTTTTTGGTACTTTGTTTTGGCATTCCCCCAGGAAAATAACATACTTCCCAATTATAATACAGCAGGAAATGAGTGAGAATCAGAGAGTGACCTGATAGAACCTGACCTTGAACCTGGCTTGTCCACCTTCCACTAGAGGACTCTTCCTAAACCTCACACACACCTGGATGTTTACTCTTTTCTCATTCAAGGTACCAGTTACCTTGTCATCATGTAATGATCAAAATGTGATCTGGGGACACTTACCTTAGAATCAGTTGGGAGTGCTTAATTTAAAAAAAAGGAAATGCAAGTTCCTGAGTTCCATCTGTGACCTAGGGTCTCAGGGTCTCCTGCAGGTAGGGAGGGAGGATCTGCGCAGTTGAGGGACTCCAGGCTATTCCAGCAGTTATAATTAGTTTGCAAACCCTGGCTAAAAGAATACAGTTTCCTCATTAATTTGATTTGGACGTAACTAACCACTATTTAAGGAACCCTTTGATTTTAACGTTTGTTATGGAAAATCGTTCTACACTTATAATTCAAATTCTTTCTTAAGCAACTGGACTCGGTAATGCTAATCGTAAGTCACTGTATAACAAACATATTTGAGCTCTGTGGATCTTACAGAGAGAGTAAAAGAGAAAAGAGAGAGAGAATTCTTTTTTAATTGGAGACAACCTAGGACTGTCAACTAGTATCTACCATCACTGTTTTAAATAAAACTTAGGAATAAAATATAGTCTTCTATATTACAAAAAAATATATATACCACGCCACCCCTATTTTGTTCATTTCACTATTGACTGGTAAAAATAAAAGGTGTTTAGATTAGCTCTTGAGGTCACTACTCTAGCTCTGAGATTCTTCACTTTTTATGCAAGGCATCAGGATTCCTTGGGTAAACTAATAATAAAATTTTGTCAAAATGCTCCTCCAACACCCGTATGCATATGTAATCTTTGTACACAACTTAGTACTCTCAAGGCTAAAGACACATGATTTATATTTAGGTGACAGCCACTGGGCTATAATGTGTACCGATTCTACCATGTTCTGGAAGTTGTTATGCTTTCACAAAAATCTAAGATAACCATCAGTTATTTTTTTAAAAGATGGGGTTTGGGGGTTCTTTGTTTTTTGTTTATATTGGTGATTTTTCTAGAAGGATCCCTTCTCCATTGCTCTTCCCTTTGCCTACACTTACACTCCCTGTGTCCCAACTTCTGGAAGACACATAAAAAATCAGGAAGAAACATTCATTCTGCCACTTCCTATGTGACCTCAAGGGCTGTGAATCATCAACAAATATCCCTCTATAATATAAGTGAGTGGGTGGATCTTAAGAGGAATATTCCTATCTTGCCCTAATAACATGTCTGTAGCATTTGCTAATTTGGGAAAACAGCATTCCTTTAGTTCTTAGCTCTAGGATGCTGCTTGGTTTTAGGTAAAATCCAAAGTAACATTGGCTTTAAAGTTGAAAGTCAGTTTCTTTGCTCATGTTTAAGCACACCCAGGGAAAAGAAAAAGACAAAAATCTCACAATTTTGTTTTTCAGACAAGTTTTAAAAATAGCCAAAAGAAAGAAGCAAATCAGTCCCTGTGATGGCTCAATTAAGCCTTGTGTGTACAGATGGTCTGTCAACTCTTAAGAAAAATGTATGTGTCACCTCCAGCATTCTGTTCCCACTCGTTCCACTCCCAATTTGTTTCCTTACCTTGAATCTAGAATGTGGAAATAGTCTGTTAGGAGATCTCTCTGCCCATTTAATTTGCTGTCCCTGGGTATACTATACACTAAGGCCACAGTAATCTCACAACACTTTTTCAATCTTATCATTCTTTGGCTCAAACCTACATTCACTCTCCAATTGCCTTCAACATTAAATATAATTCTTTGGTCAGACATTTAAGACCCCCTCAAAATGTGTCACCAAAATGTGTCATTCCCTCACTCTTCTTTTATGAGTTTCTGTCTTCTAGCACATTCTACTCTTGAATATAAATTTTGTGCTTTTAGACTTTCTGGACCTTGCAATTTTATAATCCCTTACTCCTGGAATGTTTTCTCAGTCAATCTTTACCTAACCAGAAAGAATCTATTCTTCAGGGCCCAACAGAAACAACAAACTCCCCTAGAAATCCCAAAAAGATGAGATTTCACACTTACACAAACCTCGATAGCCTGGTGCCTGTGACTGCTGGAACTTCCTATAATCCGTCTGGTGTCAGGTTACCTGTGTACTTCTCTTAACTGCCCTGTCTTATTGTACACGCTGATTCATTCAATCACCCACTCAACAGGAACATTTATTGATCACCTACTATGTGCTAAACAATGGGGACATAAAACTACCTAAGCAAACCTTTACATGATGAGGGTGGATTTGTTATAATAAAGGCATACAGGTGTTATGGGAAAGGGTGAGGAGGGGCATTTATGCCATTCAAGGTATGAGGAAGGCCGGACGCGGTGGCTCACGCCTATAGTCCTAGCCCTCTGGGAGGCTGAGGTGGGTGGATTGCTCCAGGTCAGGAGTTCGAGACCAGCCTGAGCGAGACCCCATCTCTACTAAAAATGGAAAGAGATTATCTGGCCAACTAAAAATATATATAGAAAAAATTAGCCAGGCATAGTGGCGCATGCCTGTAAGTCCTAGCTACTCGGGAGGCTGAGGCAGTAGGATCACTTAAGCCCAGGAGTTTGAGGTTGCTGTGAGCTAGGCTGACGCCATGATACTCACTCTAGCCCAGGCAACAAAGTGAGACTCTTGTCTCAAAAAAAAAAAAAAAAGGTATGAGGAAAGGCCTTCAGAGAAGAACCTGAACTGAATTGGCATTTTCTCCATGAATAACTGTAGGAGAAAGATGAGGTTCCAAGAAGAGGAAATTGTTACACAGGTTCTCAATGCTGACCTTGGAACGAATCCAGATCTTATCCTGATAGAAATCAGCACTGAAGCCACTCTGAAAAGAAAATATCTGCCCCAGTTATAAAGTAGCATTAGTAAAATAGATTGAATATTCATTTCATAGGAGGTTCCTTTTAGAACTCTAATAGTGATAACTTTCTATAAGCAACACCCTCATGGAGCTGGGAAGGCGGGATGGGACGATCACAACACGAGAATGAGTTTGTACACACAGGCACACACGGGATAAACTTGTCAGTAATGAGAGTTTAGGCTGAGGTTTAATTTACAAGACAAGTGACAGTGAAAAATAAAAAATCCAGGTCACATCATGGTTTTATTTATTTTAAATTCTTGGATGTGGCCTGGAAACCCTTTCAACTCAAAATAATCCCATCTTTTCCTCCCCCCCAAGCCAGTGTATAACACTGGGGGAGAAGAGGGACATTGAGAAGGGTGACTTTAAAGTATGACAAGATTGTTTTATACTTAAGAAATATTAAGTGGTGTTTACTTAATTTCTGGGGCAGTAAAATGTACTAGCACTTTCTGAAATGAGTGAAGAATTTCAAATTGCAGTTGACCATACCATGCCATGTGCCTTCCAGTAAAGCTTCATTCCCAGAGAGCAAGTGCTTTGGGCCTAATATATTCAAGAGGACAAGGATAAGCAAGAAAGGCACAAAGGACAAAGAGTGACAAAAAAAAGCAAAAGGAACCTCATGTTTGGCCTGAGGACTCAGAAGGCATGCCTCTTCTCCAAAAACACAAATCTCCTAAGGATTTCAGCACTGCAATTGCATCAGACTTAAGCAAAGGATGGAAGCAGACCTGGTATTTCCAGGGACAGAGGAAGCAACTGCAGCCAAAAATGACAGAAATCAACTCTCCAAGCGGGCCCTTTATTAGTACAACCACTTTCTTGGCATAGGGGTTAAGAGCTTGATCTCTGTATTCAGACAGGTTAGGATGGAATCCCAGCTCCAACTTTTATATATCGTGTGATAATCTCTCTAGATATGAGGGCCCGTCTGTAAAATGGAGATAATAAAGCCTAGTTCAGAGGGATTGTTGGGAGATACGGAGATAATCCCTATAAAGTACTCTGCACGGTGACTGGTGCGCGCTGAGAAATCTGTAGATCACGGCTGTTGTGATTAATCACGAAGAAATTACCCCAGTGGTTGACAAGGACATGCAAGTATTTTAGTTCCTCTTCCCATATTCAGCCAATGGACCTCTCCGGACTAACTGAAGAGGTTTTGAGAACAAGTGGACCGTCTCAAAAGGACCATCAATCCGAACTGAGTCGGGCTCTGGCCAAAGACCTTCCTGGTGCAGGGCTGTGCTGCAGACGTGTCACAGAGCAAGTGCACAGGACGGCCCAGAGCAGTGAGCTGGGACCCTGAGAGCTTTAAACACTCTCCCCTCCCGAGGCCCTGGACGCCCGCTGGCTTCTATTTCCTCCCAGCCTGGGTGTCCAGGGAGGGTCCGACACGGGGAGCTGTTCCTTGGGAGGATTCCTGTTCCTGCTTTAGGACTGTGCAAGCCTCAAATGAAACAGCCGGAGATGAGAGGCCGACTGAAGTCATTTGCAAAGTTCAAGGTCATCTTTCTTTTTTCTTTCTTTTGACTCTAAACATGAAAATTTATTAATTATATCCCACAAGTCTGAAAAAGAATTCTCCTAATCCTGGTCTTTATGGAGTTGGGTTAGACACACACGCAGCAATTTCTGTTTTTGTTTATTTTCGAGCAGGTCTGTTGCCTGTGCTTAAATGCTCTGGTTAAATCTCACTGTTTTATAGCTAATCACATTTTTATAGCAGGCATGAAGCTCTCTACAAGGCCCTTGCTGAGCTGTTCCTGTAAATCAAAACCTTACTCGGCTGTTCCTCTAGCTGGCAGTGGAACAGGGTTAGTTTTACCATTTATGGTTGCAAAGTCCATCCAGGGTTTTTTGTGTGTGTGTTCCTTTTAGCTTTTTATTTTTTTTTCCACTCAACCCCCTCCCCTCCTCCTGCCTTAAAAATGTATATTCCAGGCTTAGCTAAGGCACATATGAATAGATTATTTCATTTCTTACCATGGTACATTAATAAAGGTGTCAAAATGACAGAGGAGGCTTGGCTTACATTCCTCTGTCCTAGATGTATTCCTCGAGGGCCGGCTGTCGCTATTTAGAAAAAGATGATCTGTTGGGCTCCTGGAAACTGACCTCTAAGGTCTATTTAAAGTATTAAAACACTTTCTAGTAAAATATATTTATAAAGTGGACAGGACACTTAAGTTGCATCTTGTCTTGTTAGGCCACTCACACAACAGCTCTGTCATTACCTTCAGCCTGTATCAGGCTGGGGACAAGGGAGCCCAGGCATTTAACCCTTTCTGGCCAGTTGAAGGGCTCTGGGCGACAGTACCCCATCTATATTAACAGCGGCATTAACAATCACACCCCACGCTTTGCTAGTTATGGTGCGGCTAAGATGAAAGAAAGGAGGAAAAGTTTATGAAAAGTCAAAGGAAGACCTGCACATATGCAAGGGGAAGCTACTTTTAAATAGCACATTAAAAGGAAGCAAGGGAAAAAGGGAATATGGATCCCATCCAGCATTTCCAAAAGAAAAGACCCCTCTCAGGCACGTGGAGAAGCTGGCACTTACGGGAATAAGAGAAGGGGTCAACGTTCAGAGGGCTCTGGGCTGTCAGTAAGTCCCACACCTGGTGGCACCCACCATCACCCACTCCGGGTGAAAATCCCACGTGGCTGGGCTCACAGGAGATAAGGAGATGCTTTGTGGCCCCAGTAACTTACCAAAGTACAATGCCACAAAGAAGGGAGCCCCAGCTCTGACATCTGGAGTTCTGCTTCTCCCAGGGACCAGACAGTTCCTCTGCCCAAGCCGGATGCTGGGTGAGGCAGGGTGTCAGAGAGAGAGTAAGACATTGTCACTGCCCTGGTTCTGATGCAGCTCATTGTTTTATTTTTCTTTGCATTGTTTGAGCTGTGTTACTCCACTTGGTGCAGAAGAGCAGGGCCCTACTTAAACATGACTAAGCAGACAGGGAGTGCGTTGACTCTAGGAAGGAAGGGCGGTGAGTGACTGAAATGAAGGAGGGGGCTGGGCACGCTCCCTGGTCGGCACTTGTTCACTCTTCCTCATTCCTCACCTCTTCTTTCCTTACGTCAGATTTCAGCAGCACTTGCTCTGACTGCTGACAGCAAACCTGATGCAGGTGCCACCAGCTTAGCAACTCCAGCAGAAAGAGAGAGGTTTTGTGTGCAAAGCAACCCCTAGAAGAGCTATGACCGCCCCCCCCCCCCCCCCGAGGTCACATGCATGACCTCATGGAATATCTGGAACATTGTTGGAACATCTTTCTTTGCAGCCAATGGGTACTTTGGGTCAGGCCGGGATCAAGTTCTGTGGCCAGGGGTAAATACAGTCTGTCATCAGAAGACAGGGGATGGGAAAGTTTACTGGCTATCCCAGTCAACTCCAAGGACAGGAAAACAGGCTTCACAGTTTCATGATATTTACCAAAGAGAGAGAAATTGAGAGGCAAGGAAACATATTAAATGGATATCTCTTAAAAGACATCAGAGGAAGATGAAAGATGGGCTGCAGTCCTTTGCAGATGTGAGTATTTAAGTGGGAAGAATGGGTCTACTTCTTGTGGCCTAGCCATATCTTGTTAACAAGTGTGAACACTTAATAATACCAGGCACCCATCACTGTTCTAAGTAATTTAAATATATTAAATCAGTTAATGCCCATCTCTATGGATTAGGTACTCTTATTACCGCCGTTTTACAGATGAGGAAATTGAGGTACAAGGAGATTAAGCAATTTGTAGAATCCTTCAATTGGGAAAGGGAAGTGAATCTGGACTCCACTCGAGGCAGCCTACTCCGCAGGCTCACGCCTTTACTTACATTCTCTTGCCCTGGCCCTCACTGCACCGTGGCCAGCACAGTCTCTGCCACAGCCCTCCGCCGCGGGAGACACTCCCAGAACCAAAGTGCTACCTGATCTCACATCAGTCGTACCTGATCACTGCGGGTCAGAAGCCTAAGCCACCCATCTTCCACCTGAACTACGCTCCTACGATGCACACTCAGGGATGCGGGAGTCCCTCTGGACTTGCTTCCTCCTTGAAGATGCTGCTGACTTTCCAGACTTCCCCTTTCCCAGCAGACTGCATCTCAGAAGATGGCAGAATGATACGGAAGACTCTGGATTTTCCTAGATCATTCTAAGAGAATTAGGCCAAGCAAACCCCTATCAGTGATCTTAACCCTCAGGGGTAAATCGTAACACAGCTAGCCTCACAGAGCTCATCTCCCTTGCTGTGACAGCACTTAGAACTTAAATATACTCAAAAGAAGAAAGTGGGCAAAAGGAAACAACCATCAGGGGGAAACTTCAGCCCCAGCAGCACACTGCACCACACCTGGGTCTTCCTGGGTTGCAAGCTCGCCAAAGGAACAAGAAACCCCCCCAAGGAAATTAAACTCCCTCAGCTGCCTACACAGGAAAGGGACGGCAGAAGAAAGCAAAACAGCAGCAGGTAGCACTTTACAGCAACGGCTTAGAGAAGCAACCGGAATGGGCATATTTAGCGCATTAAATGCAAAGGTCAGAATATGAAAATTAGTCCATCCTAGGTGTTGGTTACAATTAGGTGAAACATTAAATTAGTTTATGATTTTCCCTGTAGAAGCAAATAACACCACTCAATGACGCTGGGCCAACCCTTGGTGTGACTGCCACAGGATGTCCTAAAGAAAGGTGGGCGGGAAAACCTGTCCCCAAAGGGGAAAGTGCATTCCAGCAACTCCACTCTGACAAGAATGGAGGCCAGTTGTCAGCCTAGAACAGGGAAAGGGTGACATCTTCGGCTAGGAAATCTCAGTGAGGAGAAGAATAAGGAGGCTATGTCACCTACAGGAAACATCCCACTTTTCAAAATACCAATTAAGTATTTTAAATAAAGACAAGGAGGGTATCCTTTCTCTTAACTTAAAGAACAGGGCCAACAACTTCAGACACTCTGATAACACTCCATGCACAGGAAACCCCATTCATTCTCCTCCAAACTCTAAATATATTCCGACAATTGTAGCAGTATGCAGCCCCTGTGGCTCCCACATTAAAAGAACCCAGTATCTGCTGACCAACTACTCTCTCCCCATCCATCCCTGACTCCCCACTCGCTTCCCAGCCCCTGGCAACCACTATTCTACTCTCTACTTCCATGAGATCAACTTTTTTAGACTACATATGAGTGAGATCACGCGGTATTTATTCTACGCTTGCCTTATTTCACTTAACATAATACCCTCTAGCCTCATCCATGTTGAAAGTTACAAGAAGACACGAGGAATAACTTCTGGTGTTCTATTATTAACAATAACGTATTGCATGTTTCAAAATAGCTAGAAAAGAGGATTTTGAATGTTCTCACCACAAAGAAATCATCAATGTTTGAGGTGATGGATATGCTAATTATCCTGATTTGATGATTACACAATGTGCACATGTATCAAAAGATGGCATTGTACTCCATAAATAAATACAATTACTATGTGTCAATTAAAAATAAATTTAAAAAGGACCCAGTGATATCTCCTCAGGACTGCTTTCATGCCCGTGGTGTTAACTGGAGAATTCTGAAGAACAATGTATATTTGTTCTAATCACTGACCAAACGGATAGTTTCCTAGCTGCGTATCATCATTTGTTTCAATTGAGTTGGGTTTTGGTTACACTCATGAAACTGATTATTTAAAGTAATTTATAGTTTTGAAAGCTGCAATGCAAAAGCTTATTTTCTATTTTATTTTATTTTATTTTATTTTATTTTGAGACAGAGTCTCACTTCATTGCCCTGAGTAGACTGCCATGGTGTCGGCCTAGTTCACAGCAACCTCAAACTCTCAGGCTCAAGTGATCCTCCTGCCTCAGCCTCCTGAGTAGCTGGGACTATGGACGCGTGCCAAGACACCTGGCCAATTTTTCTATTTTTAGTAGAGATGGGGTCTTGAACTTGCTGAGGCTGGTTTCGAACTCCTGAGCTCAAGCAATCTTCCTGCCTCGGCCTCCCAGAGTGCTAGGATTACAGGCATGAGCCACCATGCCCGGCCAAAAGCTTCTTTTGTAAAGTAAAGAAATCCCTCATCACTTAGCTCATTTGTTTAAAAATTTAGAATAAAACGATTTTTGGAAATAATGTGGATAGTGAAAAGGAAAGAAAACTATTGGTTTACACCAGTGTTCTCAAGCAGAGACAATTTTGCACATAATCCCATCCCTTGGGATATTTGGCAATGTTGGGAGACATTTTTGGTTGTCATATTTGGGGTATGAAGTGGCATCTAGTGGATAGAGGCCCGCAATGCTGCAAAACATCCCACAATTCACAGGACAGCCCCCCACCAACAATAAAGAATTATGTAGACCCAAATTTCAGTTGTGCCAAGGTTAAGAAGGCCTGGTTGAGACACACCTAGATTCAGCTCCATCCATTATTAATTAAACGGAACAGACACTTAAATTTGTTGAGATAGTTTCCTCATCTGCAAAATTGTAAAAGATCGTTGCAAGAGATTAATCTACTTTTACAACCACTACTACTTCTACAAGCTCAATTTATTGAGCACTTACTATGTGTTAGGTACTGTTCTAAGTGTTTTTGTTTATCTTAGCTAATCAATACCTACCTTAGTTAACCTACCTTCTAAAGCACTATTATTTCTCCATTTTATAGAAAAGAAACTGAGGCACAACGATGGTATCTTGCCCAAAGTCCAGAGCAGATAAGAGGAGGAACATAAGAGCTGAGAGATAATATGCACATCACAGACAGTAGTAGCTATTATTACTAGTCATGCTATTGATACTCATCTTAGACATTGATGCAATACTTAAAGGATAGTGAAGAATCACATCCCCAGAAGCTCAGCATCAAAATCTATTAATATTATATGATCTAAGGAGGCAGAAATTACTCATTAAGCCAGATCTTTATTTTCCCATTTGCTCCTTCTATCACACTAGAAAATATAGCCTTATGAGTTTTTCTAAAAAAAAAAAAATTTGAAAAATTACCTTCTACAATATTTATCTTCACAAAGAAAAAAAAAACTGAGGACAAAAAGCGATGGCAATAATATTTATAAGAACAAAGAAAAGAGTAGAAACAGAAAAGAGAGAAAACTCCTAGATAACAGTGTGACATGCCAGCTGGCATGACAAGCAGCAACAGTAGCAGCAGCATCGCCCAACACGTTCAGCATCGGAGTCGCCGCCAGGAGCCAGGGCAAGAAAGGAAGCGGATGATAGTGATGTCCAACACACGGCTTTGAGACTCTGGGGAGACGGATGATGAGGTCTGGTTCACTGGCTCTGCCCTTAGCAACTGGAGATGGAGAGGACCTTTGTTTCCAAAACAATTACCCAGTGTGAATTCTAGAATGTTCCTCTCCCACCCCTCTGTGTGGTGGTATTTCTGTGCCTTGTCAGCCCCATTACTCCTTCACCAAACAGAACTCCCAGGTGGTGGGCGCAAACATAAACACACTCAGCTATGGAGTCGGCCCACTGTCATCTGGCTTTAAATGTTATTGGAAGAAGAAACCAAGCATGTCCTGGTCTTGTGGATGGTCAGAAAACTTTGAGGACACAACACTATTGCCCAAGTTCACTGAGCAAATTTCATCTACTGGGTCACTTATTGACAGGTGCCGGCTGATTTACCTGGAGAGCCCCGAGTACAGACTGGGAGTCTTACGTGGGGCAAGCACGCGGCCTTGCTTTTGGCAGCAGAGCGGATGACTGGAGACGGCCATGGAAGGTTAAGAGCATGGAGGGAGCTTCTGCACCTGCCCAAGTTGAATGCCAGCTCCCAGCTCCAGAAACGGTTCGACTCTCACTAAGCAAGCCTCACACTTCTAATTTGTAAATTGGGACTTACCACCTATGGCGGCTAAGAATTAGTCATAATCCCTTTATCATGTACTGGAGATATAACAAGCACTTCTTCAATGGTTCCCATCCCCAACAGGAACCAACGCCACTGTTTGGTTAACAACTACTTGGTTATGTCCCCTTCACCATCCTAAAGCGACATTCACAGATATTAACCTACAAACATAATTTCAAAAGAAATAATATAATGCCCTAACTGCATAATAAAGGAGAAATAGAAGAAAATAAAATTAGAATAAAAATATTATCAATGTAATTGGTTAGGCTTTTCTGCCCAGGAAGATATAATAACTAGTTGCATGCTTTATCCCGAATGCAGCAGCTGCCGATGCAGATACACGTGTGGGGAGCGCAGCACGACCACAGCAATGTGACTGGTCTGAAATGGTGAGTGACTCCCAGGAAAGTGTCTATCATCTTCCAATATACATGGTAGTCTCAGTCTTTAAAAATTCAATATATATTCAATGTGTGCAAAAATATTTCATGTTTATATAGACATGGGGTTAGATTCTAGACCCAATTGCTGACCTTATTTTTTAACCCATGTGAATGTCCGATGAGCTGCAAATTCATGTGGGACACGGGCATTTCCTCATTCTCTTCATTGTGTGAGACTCTTTTTTGCATCATGCATCATCAGCATCCCCGCCCTTCCCCCACTGAATTCCAGGAGCACCCCTCCCATCACTGCGATGACCAAATGCATGCTCGTGCATTTCACCCAAACAGGGCCTTGAAAGTGGTGCCAGGCCAGTTAAGGGCAATGGTAGTTATCAATATTCTAACTAAAGCAAAAAATCCTACAGTTTTGTGAGATGATCATTATCCATTTCTCTTCTAACATTGCATTAAAGGCATTAGAATTAGCACTTATGGGTAACAACAAGTGCAGGTGGTCCTCTCCAATTGGCAGTGAGGATATGAAAGGAACAAGGGGTGGTTCTAAGTGGGAGGTGAGCTCATATCCAGGCTCCCGCCTCTGAATGCCTTTCCCTGCTGACACAGTTTGGATTCACTAAGACAATCAGGACGCCAACAGTTAAGCTCAGATGTCTGAAAAGCAAAAGGCAGTAGTTACGCTCAGGGCTTTTGAATTATAACCAGCCCATGTGGATTTCTGACTCCCAAATATAAGGTTTCCTATAAAGGGGTTTTATTATTATTATAACCACCTATTCTAATCCAGGATGGCTTTGGATTGTGATTGCCTCTAAAGTTTTCACTTGTAATGCTCTTAATGGGAGCAGAAGAAAATTTTATTATGGCAGAAGACAAAGTGGTACTAAACATGTAGGATCTACAACCTGCCAGGCCTTGAGTTCAGGATATGGGGATAGGCTCACTTGGAACATCACATAGACGCTAAACACATAAGACTGGTTCTAGAATTTCTCTGGCCCAGATAGTGATTGTCTCCACTTAATTCTAACTAGTCTAGGCCAGGCATGTGACAACCATGGCATCATGGCTGAAACTCCTGTGGGTGGTCACCATACTTCTTGGCTCAGTGGTCCAATCCATTGAAACCTAAGTAGATCACAATTTCTTGTACTTTTTCCTTCCAAAAAGTTACATTTTCAAGCATCACTGCACTTCCAAGCTATTAAAAATCTAGAAACTAAAGATACAGATCCAAAAACAGTCAATTTCACCTTCTAAATTACATTGGAAATTATATAAATTGAGGGCTTTTTTCTAACTACATACATTTATATCTTGGATAAAATGCAGCAATTAAAATAATACCCCAGAGGTTGATATATTTTGTTCACAACTAAACAGAGAGAGGTTAGAGATGAGAAGGAACACAAGTAGAGTAGGAACAAGGTACCTGACTCAGATAATAGGCTTCCAAACAACATGGGGTGATTTAGAAAGAGAGACAATAGAGATGTTGCTTGGTTTGATAGTCTGTTTAGTATTATGCTGCTAGATTACTTAAGTGCTGTTAAATTTATTTAACAACAGCTAATTATGTAGTGGTATGGGTTCTACCAAATGCGGGGCTTTCTGAATGTGCAATGGACAATATAATGAAAAGATAAACTTAGTTCTTTATGGTCTTGAAGGACCTCAATGTAGAGTTGACCTCATCTACACATCTACAGGTCAAGAGTCCCACCCTGTCTACACAGCAGGACAGTAAGTCTGGATGAAACTGCCCAGAATCAAAAGGGCTGGAAGTGAGCAGGTGACCAGTGAATCAAGTCAGCCAGACGGCTAACTGGACATATTTGGAACTAGTGTCCATTAGAGGATTCGGTACATAGAGTCCACAGGCCCCTCATAAGGGAATTCCTGGAAAACCGCAACATCTGGTCACTGTTCTCTGGCAAGGAGACCCACAGGGTCCTTGTTAAAACTTTTTTTTCCCTGGTACTGTTGTTTTGTGTTTGCACATCTGCTCTGCTTTCAGCTAGCTAACTCAAAAACTAGGTGGGTGAATGCAGATTCAAGATTAGATCATGGTAAGACATTCCAAGTTGTAATGAACTAGTAAATATATTCATAATAATAACTACACATATTGAGAGTTTCTTATGTTCCAAGCACACCTTTAAGCTCTATACTACATTCTGTCACCGAATCCTAGCAACAACACCATGAGGAAGGCACCGTTACCCCATGTTATAGATGGTGACCAAGGCAGAGAGCAGTTAAGTGGCCAAAGTCAAACATGTGGTAACTAACAAAGTTGGGATTTGAACCCAGTTCTGTCTGTCTTAAAAGCCTGCACTTTGCTCTGCAGCTTTCCATCCAGCTATGTTCTTCTGCAAGCATCATAGAAATAGATGGACTATTCCACCAACCCCTGTACACATGTCTTTCTGACATCTAAACTATACTAGATGCCATTCCTTTCATCTGAAATATTCTCCCCAGGCCTTTCAGATAAAGCTCTTCCCTCTGTGTGCTTCGAGATGTTGTCTATGATTTTCTTCTCCCTTATATAATATTGAATTATGAATCTCCATTCAGCTGCTGTAACTGCAGTTGCATCCAAATCCTTTTTTTATTTTCCCTGTATACAAGCCCTATATCCAAAAGCATTTGCAAGATGCATTTGTACATTTTAGGCACTTAATGTCATGTACAAAGACTGAATCCCAGCTTATATTCACACTATGAACATAGTTAAGAATATGGAAAACTGACTTCCCCAACCACATTCATGAGTTTTATTATTTGTTCATGCTCTAGAGGAAAGCACTTTTGTCATCAGAGATTTACTTCTATCTGGATGAATGCTGCTATACGGTAAAGTCTTGGATAAGCTGGGATCTGACTTACTAAATGTCACAATCAGAAAAAAAAATCTCTTTATTCAGAGTAGTTAGCCCTACAAATAGAATATTTAAAGAATTTAGTAAATTTTCTCCTAAACTATGTATAGTAGCCTTTTCAGCTTTAGCTACTACCATATTTTTGGACATTGCATTGTATGAAGTATCTTCTCATTCTTCTCTAACTTCCTACTGAGCACAGTATGTCACTGTGCTCACTCATTTGTTCACTTGTCTACTCATTCATCCAACGAAAGTCCCCACTAAGTGCCAGGCAGCACGCTGAAAATAGGGGGACAGACACAAAGGTTACAGCACGGTGACTTCTATCCACAGATCCCACTGACTTTGTGACACTGACAAACCAGGATAGATCATTAGGGCTGGGACGGATCTGAGATCATGCCATGGAGTCTCCTCGTCAGAGAGATGAGGCCACTGAGCACAATAGCAGAAATGACTTATCAGATGTTCCCATGCCAGGGGCATAGAGGAAAGTGGAACCTGTGTCTTCCCATCAAGAATTCTCCTTTTTCATCTGGTTGATTCCTTTCAACCCACATTATAAATAAATATTTTCTTTTTTATAGAGATAGGGTCTTGTTCTGTTGCTCTGCTGGAATGTAGTGGTGTCATCATAGCTCACTGCAACCTCAAACTACTGGGCTCAAGTGATCCTTCTGCCTCGGCCACTGAGTAGCTGGGACTACAGGTGAGCGCCACCACACCCAGCTAATTTTTCTATTTTTTTTTTTTTTTTTAGAGATGGGGTCTTACTATGTTGCCCAAGCTGGTCTCGAACTCCTGGCCTCAAGCAATCCTCCCAAGTTGCTGCGATTACAGGTGTTAGTAGCCACACCTGGCAATACATATTTTCTTTACCCAATAAAATGAAAGAAAACCTTACAAAATTTACTCATGTGCTAAAGAAAAAGAAATATCTTGTTATACCACCCCTCATTTGAAAGTCCTTCAGTGGATTCCATCCAGATCATTCATTTCCAAACACCTTGCCACAGTCTGGCCTCTGCCTGCTTCTCCACCTCTCATGGAGCATCCTCATTCCAGTCTATGGCTTCTTCTTGCTCATTCACGCCCTTCACTCGGCAGATGGGAACCTCATGCGCACAATGTGCTAAGCTCCGTGGAGACACCAGGAGTTCCTGATGTGGGAGCAGCTCATATTCAAATGTATTGGTTTCCTATTACAGCTGTAACAAATAACCACCAACTTGTGGCTTAAAACAACACAAACTGACAATCTTACAGAGCGGGAAGTCAGAAGTCCACAGTGGATCTCACAGGGCTAAAATCAAGGTATTCACAAGGCCAAGTTCTGTCTGGAGGCTCTAGCCAAGAATCCATTTCCTTGATGTTTTCTGCTTCTGGAGACCACTTGCATTCACTGGCTCATAGCCCCTTCCTGCACCTTCAAAGTCAGCAGTCCAGCATCTTCCAATCAGTCTCTCTCTAACCTTGACATCTGCTTCCATTGTCACAGATCTTTCTCTGCCTCTCACCCTTCTGTCTCCCTCTTAGGAGGACACCTGTGCTTATGCTGGGTTTACCTGGATAACAAAGGAAGACATCCCCATCTCAAGATCTGTAATCACATCTACAAAGTCCCTTTGGCCATGCGATGGATGACACATTCAGAGATTCTGGGGAGCAGGACATGGACATCTTCTGGGGCCATTATTCTGCCTACCACGTTTGCCCATTGCTGATTCATTTTCCTTAAATCTCTGTCACTCCCTGCCTGGAATGCTCCTATTTATCCTTTAATACCCAAATCACCCACACCTATCTGACCCCACACCCCACTCAGGTAGATGGACCACTCATCTCTTCCCTATAATACCTTGCATATACCTTTCTGATAGCATGTGTTATATTACAATATTTACCTACCTCCCTTACCAGACCACTGGGAGCAGGTATTTGGGTTTATTCATTCATGTACCTCATAAATTTGCACAGTGATTAATGAGGACCATATCAGCAATACCTGGGAAATGAATGGATGGGTGAAAGGAGAGATCAATGAGTGGGTGGATAGCGTGGACTATTGGTAGCATGTTGCCATGAGAGTTTAAATTATATTAAAACTTATCGAAATAACTCATCAGTGTGGGAAAATTATTAAAATACTTTAATTAACTTTTTATCACTTCAAACTTTAAAGGGGCTTTGTATGGTTAAATTTTGCTCCGTGTATAGTCCTTGGGAGGCACCACAAGATCCTCACTTTCCATACAAGAAAACTGTAATTTAATGAAGTTGAAGGGATCCAAATATGTAAGAGGAAGGTGAAAGAAGCAATAAACTTCAACTTCCCATCTTTGAAATGCAAAAAAGTCATTAAAGGGGAGGATTTCAGTGAAACTATGTGCTGAAGAATTTTTACCCTATCTTGGATTATTGAAGAGAAGGATCATTTTCCTTTGTCTAAAACTACTTAGCTCTCTTAAAAATCCACGGGGGGTGGTGTTACATGTCACTGTTATGGCTGACCTTGCACAGGTAAACTTTGAAGAGGACATCAGCTGTGAAATAAATTTCTTTTCTTCCCAAATATGTTAAAATTTCCACCCTCTTTATAATGTCCCAGAATATATGGTTTTTATCTCCTTAAAGGGGGACTCACTCATGGGACCTGGACCCAGAAACACTGTATCGAGAGGGCTTAGGCATTAATCCTTGCAGAGGGACGCCTCAGGTGACAGAGAGAGCCTGGTCCCAGCAGGGTTAGGTGATTCCCTGAAGTTGGTCTTGGTCACTGTTCCTCCCTAATACAGCCCAGTCTCACTTTTACAAAGTGCCTCGGTATAGTCACAACATTTTGAACAGACACATTTTTAGCTGATTAATTAAAAATAACAATAAACAATTTGCTGTGAGTTGAGGGTTTTACGAAAAACACAAGGCAATTGTTAGGTCTCCAGGGACTACTTCTAGTTGCCCCTAAAGCAGTGGTTTATTAATTAGTTCTGCATTTGTAACAGAAACTTCCTCCCTGAGTTTCAAATGAATAAGCAATCTGCCTTCACCTCTCATCACCCTCATCACCCTCGCTTATTCTACTTCCATTCTGCCCTTGGCTTTTGTAAACACTACAGGAAGGATAATTAGGACTGCAGTTTATTTATTGTGACTGGACATTACCTAAGGCTCTAGATCTGAAAACTGAGAACAGGTGATTGCAAATGCTCAAACATTTTTTTACTGTCATCTTCAACAAACAGAAAATCTCAGACAATACTGTGTTTTGCCAGTGTCTGCTGCAAGCTGAAGGGTTTCCAATCAGACATAAACACTTCTGAAGTCATGCGGTAACAGACTTACTCCATCAGTTAAGATGTAGCCTACACAAACATGTAGTTATTAAATAGCTTTCCTCTCAACCAATAGCCCTTTGGGAGTTGTATTGAGGAAATGTGTTATGTTCTTGGGCATCAATTACTCCCTGATAAATGCAGTTGAGTTTTCTCAGCTGGATATAAAGATTTTAGAACAATGTGCTACAAAAAGAAGGTATTAAGTACATTACTAAGAATAAAATTTAAAGGCAGTATTTTACTTGTATGCCAAAATAAAATAGAATGTTGAAATACCGTTCTTTATAAATAAAGACAAAAATCATTTTCGTCTGGATAAGATGGTACACTAGGTGGAAGTGCTGGCAATGAATGTTGTATATTCATCTAACCTGCTCTGCTTTCTTTCTCGATACACAGTAAGGCTGCATTTCCCAGCCCTCCTTGGAGCTAAGTTTAAGTGAGGTCACATGATTAAGATCTGACCAGTGGAATGTGGACAGAGGTGAGGGAGGCCACTCCTATTTGGCAATGAACTCCCCCCTTTGCAGGACCTTAAATATTATCTCTTCTTACGTTGCGGCAACTTTGGAATCCACACTTTGACCATGGTGGACAAAGCCTGGGTTCCCAGTATCTAAATGACACAATGGAGCAGAACTCCCCTCCCCCTCAGCACCTCACCACTGACTACACTGGTCTATGATACAATCAATCAATAAACTTTTACTATATTAAGTGGCCGATATTCCTGGTGTCATTTGTCACAACAGTTAGTATATTCTGATTAACAGAGGTCTGAATTACCTGAGTGAAGGACATGCTGTGTTTATATAAATCTGGTCTAAAGGAAACAAACCAGAGATTTCTTATTTCTTGAGAAAAGTCATCATGCCTAGGTAACATCAGTTATGTTCTACTCATCAAAAAAATAAAATAAAATAAAATCCTATTTCTTTATATTCTTACTCTTGTTATTCCTATTTCCCAATGAAGGCAAAAAGAAAACTGAGATAAACAAAAAGTCAAAGCCAACATTAATCCACCTTTACATTTGGTTAAAATTTAATCACAGCATAAACGGCTATATTAAATACATATTTTTGAAATTTTTTTTCTGATTATAAAAGTAATAAAGTTTTTGTATAAGTAGCAATATTATATAAAAGCAGAAACTAAAAGTAAAAGTCACCCATTATTGTACCAACCACTGGTAACTACTATGAACAGGTCAGTCTTTTTTCTAGTGCATGTGTGTGAGTACATAAATACATACCTAATTTCACAAATCTGCAATCATACATTTTCAGTTCTGCTTTTTATATGCTTTTCAGTATGTCGAGAACATCTCCAACAGAACGTTTCTTCCATGACATCATTTTTAAAGGTACATATAACTACACTTTGCTTTATTTACAAAATCCCTTACTGAGGAATATTTAGATTATTTCAAATTTTGTTGTTGATGTTATTAGAAGTCATTTTCAAGTGAATAAACTTGTAATCTTTTCCACCTTTAATTATATATTTTGGATGAATGTGATTGAAAATTAGAGGGTATGCCTTTTTATAAAGCTTTTGACACAAATTGCCAAATTGTCTTCCACACAAATTGTACCAGTTTATACTCCTACTAGATTTGTCACGTTCTTCACAGGATTGCTAAGTTTCTTGACAGATTTGATCTTAAATGCTATGCATGCTTGTTTGTTCGTGTCTTTAAATAATTTTATTTTCCCAACTGATTCTTGCTGGCATATCAAAAAGATACTCATCTTTTTTTAATTTACATTCTCATCAATGGCATGAACTTTGGGGTCAACACTGAGGTTCTGTCTGTAGTGTCTCCACTCTGCTGTAAGCTTCAATTTCCTCAATTAGACTGAGAATAATTAAAACAATAACCCTCATGGAATTACTACAGCCATTTACTAAGAAAGAAAGCACTCGGCACAGTGCCAAAGTACCTAATAAGCAACTAGTATTAACAAAATTTAGCAAAATGCTACACTGACAGAGCATCCCAAAAAATTTTCAGAAATTTATACATTTGGACCAATGTTATTGCCACAGATTAAAGCTTGCTCACACTCATGATATCAATGGGCTTGAGAAAACATTTACTGAACACCAATTATCTGCCTAATTGTTTCTGGCTGACCTCCCATCTTTAAAATTACGTTCCCCTACTTTGGATATGTTAATTAGTAGCCTACTGAAATCTAAACACTTAACCAATTTTTAAAAAAGACCATGTGATCAATTTAAAACTGGTTCTTTCCTCTCTATTTGATTATAGGTCAGCAGGGTGAAACTAGACAGATTTACATATAACTTCTTGAGTAATTTTCCCCTGAAATACCTGCCTGGTGTAGTTATTCAGCTTGCACATTGCACAAGTGCACCAAATCTATAGGATTCAACTCACATGTAAGACATTTCCTTTTTATTATAACTTCATCACCTCCTTATTTACTATAAGAATTTTACCTCCCCAAAATGGAAATAAAGTTTCTTTTTCTAACAAATTTAATACAATAATTTTCTGACAACTGAAAATAAAATGTCTTCAGAAAGAGTTGCTGTCTTAATCCATTTGTATTGCCATAAAGGAATCCCTGAGGTGGGGTCATTTATAAAAAGAGGTTTATTTGGCTCATGGCTCTGAAGGCTGCACAAGAAGCATGCTGCCAGCCTCTGCTTCTGGTGAGGGCTTCGGGGAGCTTCTGCTCATGGTGGAAGAGGAAGGGGAGCAGCATCACCTAGCAAGGGAAGGAGCAAGAGAGAGAGGAGAGGGGTGCCATGGCTTTTTTAAACAATCATATCTCCTGGGAACTGACACAGGGTGAGCTCACACATTTCCATGAGGATAGCACCAAGCCATTCAGGAAGGATCCACCCCCCATGACCCAAACACCTCCCACTAGGAGCCACCTCTACCATTGGGAATTGAATGTCAATGTGAGATTTGGAAAGGACAAATATCCAAACTATATCAGCTGCCTTCTTAATGCACATAAAGACACAGTGTGGGGTAGTGCTAGGCTCATCGTCTCTGGCTTCGGTAGTTTGCAGATGGGAACATACAAAGTACTGTACAAAATTACATTTGATTATGAATGTGCTACAAATAAAAGTTCAAAGCTCAATTAAAACTTGTTTGTTATGAACTTTGTTTATCTACCCCTTCTGCTCCTTCAACCATTTAATGAGGAGTTTGGGTCATACGTTAATGACACAAAAATAAATCTACTTCCTTTGCCTCTCAACTCCTAACACAGTACAAATGTCTATGTTTTATTCAATTTTCAGTGATATCATCATCTCATTTTTTTTCCTGATGACCAACTAAAAATGTCATTCAATTCTTCAGGGGTCCAGTGGGTATTTCATTGGGGAACTCCAGTGGTTATTGTTCTTTTTAAGGAAAAAAATTTAATTTTCACCAACTATATTCAGTAAATATATTTTGGCATTTGTATTTGAGTGTGAGAAGACCAACATTCTCAAAAACAAAAAAAAAAAGAAATCAATGAAATATCTATGGGTAAGCTAATATTCTCTAAACTTCAGTTAATGTAGAGACAGTCTCTCAGCAAAGTCACCAGAATGGTGTGTAACTTATTCAATAAACATACTGGAAGAATGCAATTAAGAATTGTAGCTGGGCGTGGTGGCACATGCCTATAGGTCCAGCTACTCCAGAGGCTGAGGTGAGGCAGGAGGATTGCTTGAGCCCAGGAGTTTGATCAGCCTGGGGGATATAGTGAGACCCTGTCTCAAAATAAAAAAAATAAAAAAAGGAACTCTAATCACATCTCAGGTAAGGATGTTAAGAAGCATTGCAGCAAGAAGGCAAAAGCACTACCCGTAATAGCCCACTGACCATTAACTTAGGTTTCAACTTAGAGGGTATTTTATTAGCATTGAGTAAAACCAAATGAGGTTTTTCTTTGGTCTTATCTTTCAGGGACAATTAATTTAAAAAAAAAAACAAGATTTTCAATTAAGCTGATGAAAAATTAGTAGATTAGTAAGTACCTGTAGTTTGTCTATAATTGCCTCTCAGATGTGGATCAGAAAACTGTCAAGAAGTTAGTCAAAACAATTTCAGGTGATCATCAAAATTGAACGAGACAACTGAATTTTTAACTGTATGGTAGCACAGTGTGAAGAAAAGCTGAGTTTCCTCCCCCACCCCAATTTTCTTAGTTCATGAAAACAAGGACTAGAAGTTCAAAGCCCTTTGTATCTGCCTGAAACAGTGTGATACTCGAATGCACTTTTGTTCTTTGACATTCCTATGCTCAAAGAAAGAGTCTGATTCCTCTCAAGACACAGTGGCTGTTTTCAAAGGACAGCTTTTGTTGCTAACTCACATACGCCATCTTGAAGATGTCTATAAATCTCAACTACTGAGGCATGTTTTCTAACATATAGAGACACTAGTTAGGAGCTTAGATTTTTGTAGCTCTACATCACTCTGTTTTTCTGGGCTGAAGAATCAGTAATCTGAATATCAGTATCACTGAAGCCGAGGCAATGGTCTTTCTGATTTCCACCCTGTAAGCTCAAGAGCAACGCATCCATGCTTTATTTATCCTTGGAGAGGATTAATTTAATTTTGATTTCCTTTCTCTGTGTTTGCTTTGGAGGTTTTCACATATATTGCTGACACTGACTAGAACTTGGCAGTGAGAAGGCTGTAATGTGATGTATATCCCTTCAGCTTCCCTAGGCCAACTTGGCGAGGCCGCCAGAGGAGGCAGTGAGGACAGCTTCATCTCCCCAGCTGGAGGCAGAAGATCAGATGAGAAACAAAGTCACAGTGTTCCATTTTGGGCCAAAACATTGCAGAGAGGTTGACACACTTAATGTTCCAAGTGAAAGGTGCCCTTCATTCTATCACTTTTCTTAGGACATGAAGGTACAGAACAGGGGTTAGGATAATAATCAGATCGGAAAAAAAAATACTAAAAATTCAGGATTTGCCACTTTCCTTTTCTCTCCCCACCCCTACTCCCAGTGTGGGTATGTAAAAACCAGCTGATCCTGGTGGTAGTTCAGAAACTAAATCCAGATGGTAGCCTGAGATACATATTCTGAGACATGCTACTATACTAAAAAACTTTGTTTCTGACTCTGATCAATTACTTTTAATAAAATTCTCCCCAGACTAAAATAGACTTCATTGAGAAACAAATGAAGATTAAAGCTCACACCTTTTAAAACTTATGTTGACACATTCAGTATCTCTCCTGATAAGAAATCTTAAGGACAGCAATTCTATTTTATAACCATTTTTCTACCTTAAAAACAACAGCACAGTGCTGGTGAGGTATGAATCTTACCTACTGCTATTTATGATGATAATGATGATGATTTACCCAAAATGAAAAAAGTATTTTGTATTTTCACTTTCCCACAAGAACTTCACATCTGCGTTAGAAAGTGCTGCTTTTAAAATTGAGGACCAGGCTGGGCGTGGTGGCTCACGCCTGTAATCCTAGCACTCTGGGAGGCCGAGGCGGGCAGATCGTTGGAGCTCAGGAGTTTGAGACCAGCCTGAGCAAGAGCGAGACCCCGTCTCTACTAAAAATAGAAAGAAATTATATGGACAGCTAAAAATATATGTAGAAAAAATTAGCCGGGCATGGTGGTGCATGCCTGTAGTCCCATCTACTCGGGAGGCTGAGGCAGAAGGATCACTTGAGCCCAGGAGTTTGAGATTGCTGTGAGCTAGGCTGATGCCATGGCACTCATTCTAGCCAGGGCAACAGAGTGAGACTCTGTCTCAAAAAAAAAAAAAAAAATTGAGGACCATATTTAATTTGTGGCTTTGCAATGAAAGAATATAAAATGGCAGGTGTGGAGTGTTTGACCAGAGATTTCCCAAGTACTATACTTAATGACAAGCTGCTTCCACAGCAGTCAGGATTTACCATGTGCAACATTTACTTGGGGGCCAGTTCACGAGCTCTTTGCTAGCTGAAATTCATTTGTTTCATCTTCTGCTTCAAGTGCTCAAGAAAGTGTTTTCCTTGGCCAGCCCCTCATGAACAGCGGTGCCCTGAAGGATGGTGACCCATGGCCCCACTCCTGTAACTAGAGCCCAAAGTTAGAAACCCTCTCAACACACAGATGAGCTCCTTGCAGGGCAAATCACAGAAGACGAAACATTTAACTGGGTGGGAGTCTTTTCTGTCTCCATAAGAAATATTTTCAGTAAAACTGTCTGAGATGGCCACCAAGAACCAGAAAATCATTGCTTTGAAAAGCTTCAGTAAGATTTAAAAAAATACAAAAACAAAAACCTTTTCAGTTGCTTTCTAAAGACATAACCATATTTTCTGCTTCTCAAATTACAAAGTCCAGTGGAAACCTTGGCATCATACTGCATTTTAAGGATCAAAAAGTGAGGTCAAGAAAGGATTTTAGACCAATCAGATATGAGGGCAGAAAAGTGAGGAAGAAAAACTTCTCAAAATCTTCTCTAGTTCACTTCCAAACTAACTCATTACTTAAAAACCAGCTGCAAAGATGGCTTAGACTCACAGAATTTTAGAGCTGAGAAGTGTCCCCCGCAGAGATTGTTTCCATCTTATCATTTTATAGATAAGCAAACTGAGGTCCAATGAAGTTAGATAACATGTTGCAGATTAGAGAAATGAAAGATCTTAGATCTTCTAGTGCTCTCCCACGACACAATATTGTGTAAAAATACATTAACGCATTAAAAGCGTAAAGACTGTAACCTCAAAGACCAGAGTACAACACATTACAGACATTTGAAGACAATGCATTCAGCTACTGCATGTTGATTTCTTACTCTATGCGGACCACTTTGACACGTACCAGAGAAGCAAATATTAAGAAGAGTTAAGATTATGGTAGGGAAGAGAACAAGGACAGTGAAAAATGACCAAACCGTGGAATAAATACCTGTCATAGACAGCAGGACTCAAAACAGCCTTTATGTTCATTAAGTGAACAATCTACACACGAAGAAGACCTGAAACTTGCTTCTCTGTGCTAAGTGTTGTTTAGCTTCCTCAGAGAAGAATTCTCACAGACTAGGTTCCCTTGAACTGTGTCTTAAAGAATGAGCAGAAGTTTGCTTAGGGGTTGGTGGGGAAGAAGTACAACCCAGGAAGATGGGAACAACACGTAGTCAGTCAGCTGGGCAGTATCGTGGGGACAGGTTTGATAGGTTGGTATGGTTAATATGCACTGTGTGAAGGAGGGGAGTGGTAGAAGGTAACTTTCAAAGGTTTAGCAGTAGCGTTGTACAACATGCAAAGGATAAGTGGATAAAACTATCTGATACTTACAATAATCTCACTGAAATGGTGAATGGAACAACTTTACGTTATAGCCCATTATTTCTCAAAGTGCATGTTGTGGAATACTAGTCTGGGGAGGTACCCTATTTATTATTTTTTTTAAAAAAAGGCTTTTTTATTCAAATAAATTGAGAAATGCTGCATACTGTCACCCATCTACCCAAGGTCACGACTCTTACTTTTGTATTGATACCTCTGAATATCTAGCAAAACAGAAATATGCTGTCAACTTTGGTTTAACCCAGCATTGTGACAAAGAATGATTTTTGAACAATATTTACATGCTAAATAACTATCACATTCAATACAGTTTGGGAAAGCCTGTTGTAATTGACAGAGAGTCAATAAAGGGTTTTTGGGAGAGGACATTAGAGGCAGGTAAGACTTAAGAAAGACAAAATGAGGCCTAAGTGGACTGGTTTGATTTCACATGGGGAGTGGAAGTCAAGGATGCCGATCAATATAGTTCAGAGGTTATCAATAATATGGAGGGCAGGATTTA